>NW_027168577.1:25000-27500 GCF_036898095.1 Palaemon carinicauda
TTCCTTCAGCCTAACCAAGGACTCAACCGAGTTCAGCTGGTACTGCTAGGGTGCCACAGCCTAACCTCCCACATTATCCACCACAGATGAAGCTTCATAATTCTGAATCTTTTACTGCTGCTACCTCCACGGTCATATAAGGCACCGGATGAAGCAGCAGGGCCTACCGGAACTGCGTCACAATCGCTCGTCATTCATTCCTGTTTCGAGCATGCTCTCTTGCCTCTCTCACATCTATCCTCCTATCACCCAGAGCTTTCTTCACACCATCCATCCACCCAATCCTTGGCCTTCCTCTTGTACTTCTCCCATCAACTCTTGCATTCATCACCTTCTTTAGCAGACAGCCATTTTTCATTCTCTCAACATGGCCAAACCACCTCAACACATTCATATCCACTCTAGCCGCTAACTCATTTCTTACACCCGTTCTCTCCCTCACCACTTCGTTCCTAACCTTATCTACTCGAGATACACCAGCCATGCTCCTTAGACACTTCATCTCAAGCATATTCAATTTCTGTCTCTCCATCACTTTCATTCCCCACAACTCCGATCCATACATCACAGTTGGTACAATCACTTTCTCATACAGAACTCTCTTTACATTCATGCCCAACCCTCTATTTTTTACTACTCCCTTAACTGCCCCCAACACTTTGCAACCTTCATTCACTCTCTGACGTACATCTGCTTCCACTCCACCATTTGCTGCAACAACAGACCCCAAGTACTTAAACTGATCCACCTCCTCATGTAACTCTCCATTCAACATGACATTCAACCTTGCACCGCCTTCCCTTCTCGTACATCTCATAACCTTACTCTTACCCACATTAACTCTCAACTTCCTTCTCTCACACACCCTTCCAAATTCTGTCACTAGTCGGTCAAGCTTCTCTTCTGTGTCTGCTACCAGTACAGTATCATCCGCAAACAACAACTGATTTACCTCCCATTCATGGTCATTCTCACCTACCAGTTTTAATCCTCGTCCAAGCACTCGAGCATTCACCTCTCTCACCACTCCATCAACATACAAGTTAAACAACCACGGCGACATCACACATCCCTGTCTCAGCCCCACTCTAACCGGAAACCAATCACTCACTTCATTTCCTATTCTAACACATGCTTTACTACCTTTGTAGAAACTTTTCACTGCTTGCAACAACCTTCCACCAAACTCCATATAACCTCATCACATTCCACATTGCTTCCCTATCAACTCTATCATATGCTTTCTCCAGATCCATAAACGCAACATACCTTTTGCTAAATATTTCTCGCATATCTGCCTAACTGTAAAAATCTGATTCATACAACCCCCACCTCTTATAAAACCACCCTGTACTTCCAAGATTGCATCTCTGTTTTATCCTTAATCCTATTAATCATTACTCTACCATACACTTTTCCAACTACACTCAACAAACTAATACCTCTTGAATTACAACACTCATGCACATCTCCCTTACTCTTATATAGTGGTACAATACATGCACAAACCCAATCTACTGGTACCATTGACAACACAAAACGCATATTAAACAATCTCACCAACCATTCAAGTACAGTCACACCCCCTTCCTTTAACATCTCAGCTTTCACACCATCCATACCAGATGCTTTTCCTACTCCCGTTTCATCTAGTGCTCTCCTCACTTCCTCTATTGTAATCTCTCTCTCATTCTCATCTTCCATCACTGGCACCTCAACACCTAGAACAGCAATTATATCTGCCTCCCTATTATCCTCAACATTCAGCAAACTTTCAAAATATTCCGCCCACCTTTTCCTTGCCTCCTCTCCTTTTAACAACCTTCCATTTCCATCTTTCACTGTCTCTTCAATTCTTGCGCCAGCCTTCCTTACTCTCTTCACTTCTTTCCAAAACTTCTTCTTATTCTCTTCATATGACTGACCCAATCCCTGACCCCACCTCAGGTCAGCTGCCCTCTTTGCCTCACGTACCTTGCGCTTTACTTCCACATTTTTCTCTCTATATTTTTCATACTTCTCTATACTATTACTCTGCAGCCATTCTTCAAAAGCCCTCTTTTTCTCTTCCACTTTTACCTTCACTCCTTCATTCCACCATTCACTGCCCTTCCTCATGCTGCCTCCAACAACCTTCTTGCCACATACATCACTTGCAATCCCAACAAAATTTTCTTTTGCTAACTTCCACTCCTCTAAATTACCAGTTTCTCTTACTCTCACATCGTCATATGCCATTTTCAACCTTTCCTGATATTTACTTTTTACCCCAGGTTTTATTATCTCTTCAACCCTCACTAGCTCCCTTTTACATCCACCTACTCTATTCCCCCACTCTTTTGCTACAACTAATTTTCCTTCCACCAAAAAATGATCAGACATACCGTTAGCCATACCCCTAAACACGTGCACGTCTTTCAATCTTCCAAACATTCTTTTAGTTATCAACACATAATCCATTAATGCCCTTTCTACTACTCTTCCATTTACCACTCTTACC
>NW_027168581.1:10000-50000 GCF_036898095.1 Palaemon carinicauda
CTCTCCCTAATCAAGGGATGAGAGAGCTGAACCTGACCAAATATATATATATATATATATATATATGTATATATATATATATATATATATGGATATATATATATATATATATATAACCAGACACTAAAATAGGAACTCGGTTGAGGGCATAAATTAGCGTATATCATGCTGTTTAAAAAAATAGACAATTGAATTGATACATCTGGCACTATTTTTATGCAAATTGCATGCAAAATTACCACGATATATATAAAAAAAAAACATTTTGACCTTTGCATTACCTCAACCTTTGACCCAACCTCAAACAAAATCTTATCAAATTATCCTTGGATTATGATCAATCCTCCAATCAAATTTCATAAGATTTGGTCATATAGTTTTTGAGTTTTGCGAAACACAAACAAAAAATACACGCCTATCAAAAAGTAACTTTCACAACGAACTTGGCGAAGGTAATAACCGTAATCTATTCGATTACTTCTCTCTCTCTCTCTCTCTCTCTCTCTCTCTCTCTCTCTCTCTCTCTCTCAAAGAGCAACTACACCCAATGATCTCGTATTGCCAGGTAGGATGTCTGACCCAGCTGGCGAGAACGGTATTGAAGCAGCATAAAAGAAGAAGAAGAAATCATGCATGAAACACCACAACCACTTTATCATGCACGGAACAGTACCTGCATATCTGCCTGGAGCAAAGAATTCCCTGTTCCAGAAAGCACGCTCTCCATTTACTCTAAAATTATGCATTTCTGCAGGTCTACTCTTTTTGTACAGTAATTAGGAGGTTCTTTAAAAGGGGGAAAGCGAAAAATACCAAGATATGTTGCGCAATGAGGGAGGAGGAGGGGTTGGTTGAGGAGGTAATAAACAACCTAAAACCAACATCGTCAACATAGTCTACCAAAATACCAAGATTATTTCGTGACGTCAGCGTACATTTGGTTTATATATTCAAAATATAAACTAAATAAAAAATGGAGCAATTACTCAAAAGAGAGAGAGAGAGAGAGAGAGAGAGAGAGAGAGAGAGATGGGAGGGGAGGGGGGGGGCGGTTCATTTTTTATAGTACATATGGTTCAGTGGTTGTAAGAAAAGGCATGAGCACATTTGTAGTCCTAAACATCAGGAAAAATATGCCCCCTGTATTTACGAAAACAATCTGGTGCTTTTATCAATGGAGAGCTTACGTTGCCCACCCGAACAATTTCTACATAGCGGTTCACTTTTGTGGTCTAATCGGTTTATTTATTGTTTTGTAGTACTGTTTTCCTCTTATTCCATTAGCCTCATGAGATATTTAAGCCCTGTCCACACGATCGGGAATGCCCGATGGGTAAACAGTAATACCAGGCCACAATAGTTAGTGAAAATGAGGGTTGATTACGTCATAAGTGGGAAAACTAAAGGCAGGGATCTGGCAACACTGTATGATGCCAGATCCCTGTCTGTGGTTTTCCCGCTTCTGACGTCATTAATACTCATTCTTACTAACTACTGTGGTCTGGTATCACTGTTTGCCAGTCGGGCAGGCTCGATCGTGTGGACATGGCTTTAAAGGCTACTCAGATCTTCTCTTTGAGGAATCGAGCTGGAGTCATAAGCGTAAATGCCAATGACTTACTAATACTACAAAACAGACAAAATAAGAATCTACATACTCAGAGTGATCTTCTCGATGCTGAACACTTATGTGTCACGTAAAACATAAATTGAACTAAAAGAAACTCTTTTTATCTCAGACGAGGATCTGATACTAATTACATGGCAAAATTCTACAACATAAAAGGTATATATTTCTGTAAAAAAATTAATTAAGCAAAGATTTCTCTGAGAATCCTGCTACCTTATTATTCCAAGAACCAAAACTAACAAGAGCTTTGTGAAAAATATATCCTAAAACATTAGAAATTTTTAAAGCGAATATAGATAAAATTCCAGTTAATTAAAAAATATTTATTTTAGCACATGCAGATCACTTTTCATGTAATTAATTCGTATTTAATCAGAGATCAAGAGAAACTAAAAGACATAGACTAAGCAGAAAACTCGACAAAATCGATCAGGAAAGAAGATTGTATCATATCAGGTAGAATTCTGATATAACTTGAATAGGGAAACCCACTTGAACCTAACAGCAAAATGTCCACTCAAATCAAAGACCACCACCAGCAGTGTAATTATGATGTAGTCACAACAGTCATTTCTTACTCTAGGTTTTCATCAGTGTATCAAGTGGCTCAAAACTTGTTGGACTTTTTCTTAGTCATGTTTTCTTCAATAAGCTACTAAGATAAAACTGCCAATAGAAACTGGCAAAGTTCGTTTAATTTTCTCCTTCATTTGCACTAAGAATCATTAATAAAATCATTTTTGATAATACACGTAATCATAATGAGTAGATATTCTTTAATTTCATTATGCTCTAACCATTTATAATAGTTAATCGTGTTAGGAAAACTTGCTGCTCTGTTGTGTTGATTTATGCTTTCAAATATATCATAATATTGAACATACCCTTTCATTTTGGGAATTCATCTCTTTATGTGATTCATGCCATTTTCAATTCATCTTCTTTTGCTATCTTCTGTTTACTTTTTTGTTTTTATCTCTCTGTATTTCACTATGTATTAAATGATGATCTTTCACACGTACTAATCCACTCCGAATACTAAACTTTACCATTCATAATTTTGGTTTTCTTAGTCAAAAATCTTTTTCCTCAACTTGAAATGTAATTGCCACGAGAGCGTAATCGGTAAGGGGGCTCTGTTTGGCACTACCGTGGCAAGACACATCCTCCAACTCATTAAGAATTGAGAGAAGGAACCTCCACTAAAAAGAACAAATATGATGTCATGTTTACGCTGGGGTAGATCTGCTTCGAAACATATCTCTCTCTTCTTTGGAGCCTATTAGGTCTCCGGTGCAATTAATATATTGCTTCCATACAATAACTTTTACCTGCTCGTCCTGATTTTATGCATATTTTTCTACCTACATGTATAATTTTGGTAGCTTTCTAATATATATATATATATATATATATATATATATTTCAAATAAGCCATATATATTAATACATTAAAGTCTGAATACTCTTAACGACCTCGGGATCAGAGCCCCAGGCGGAACCGCCCAAAGGCTATAATATCGGACCGACCCGCCTGTCTGATATTATAGTCTTTGGGCGGTCCCGCCTGGGGCTCTGATCCCGAGGTCATTAAGAGAATCCAGACTTTAATGTATTAATATATAGGGGTTCAAATCCCCGCCAGTTCGATATTATAGTCTTTGGGTGGTTCTGCCTGGGGCTCTGATCCCGAGGTCGTTAAGAGAATCCAGACTTTAATGTATTAGTATATAAGGGTTGAAATCCCCGCCAGTCCGATATTATAGTCTTTGGGTGGTTCTGCCTGGGGCTCTGATCCCGAGGTCGTTAAGAAAATCCAGACTTTAATGTATTAATATATATGGCTTATTTGAAATATGAAAGAAACACGTTTAAATATGCAAAAAATTTATCATATATATATATATATATATATATATGTATATATATATATATATATATATATATATTTATACATATATATATATATATATATATATATATATACTATATTTATATATATATATGTGTTTGTGTGTGTGTGTGTGTATGCGTGTGTCTGTCCGTGTGTGTGTGTAGCTGTGTGTGTACGTGATAACTACTATAATTCCATCAGAATTTCACCTTAAGGTTTCACAAAAGAATAAGAATTCTGCCTCATTCAATTCAACCACTTCTTTGACCCGACCTTCAGCACCTTTGTAACATCCTCTCAATTTTATCCCTAACATAATATAATTAAACTTCAAATTCTTATTCATATAGGGGAATGGCATGAATTTGGAAAACAAATACTTTAAAACATGAAACGAGATGAGAAATCAATATTTTAATGCTGAGACTGACTAAATAAAAACAATAAATATGCAAAATATTTAGATTCCAAAGATTTTTATATATGAACATTAATGATTTATATTATCATCAAAGCGTTAGCCGTAACCAATGCTATTAAAAGCTTCACTGCCTGCTAAATAAATGTCTTAAGAGAAATGATAAAAGAAATAATAAAGGAAATTAATGCAATCGAAATATCATTCTTGACTTCAGTCACTTATAATTTTTCTGTCATCTGACCTACTTGTTAATCTCGGATGCTCGAAGAAAATAGCGAAAATGAGAAGGAAATATAATTTGCCGATACCTTGGATGTATTTTCCCTCATGATGAGGTGCCTTGAAGTCATCAGAACATCAGAGTCACAACGTCACCGAAGAAACGCCAACTAATGAGAATGGATTCGCTGGAGTTTGTTTCTCTTGGGGTTGGATACTTTGCGATGGATCTCCTCTTCATGCAGAGCGAGCGAGGATTTTATGGTACCTCAAATATAATGTCTCTGCTCATCAATTGAATAGTTCTTCTTTTGCACTAGATCCTAATGTTTTATTTCATTATTTATTTATTTTTTTTTTTAGCTAAAAAGATAGCCTTAGTGTCTGCAATACATTCTATTTTCAGAGTTTCCAATATACATGATTTACTTTCAGAAATTTCCACGAGAAATATCATTGCATACGAGCATACCAATAAACCTATTGTTATGCAATACTTTACCTAACCAGCTGATATCTACCTGTTTCTCTCCTATCCATCCTACGATTTTTTTTCAATTTTTTCTTTTCTTGTCTTAGGCGCATTATATTTGTCATTTCGCATAGTCTTATTCAGATACGAAATTTTGAAGAGCACACTTGCCTTTACAAATAATTTAAAAAATTCGGTAGGAACATTTCTTACCGTCATCTACAACTCAGAAGCCAGCTTTTTTTATACAATCCATTGCCTCCCTAAGCCTGTAACCATGGATGGCTTTAAAGACTTTCGTCATTAATTTTTATTGTTCATTATTTTTTTTATTTTTTGTGAAGGAAAAGATAAATAAGAATAGTATTCCTCTCTGCCTTGCTACACATTTGCGCGTATGAGGACATTACCATTAATACACGGGAAATCAAGGAAGGAAAAACTAAATGACTTTTACTTAGTTTTGGAATTCGGATCAGCCATTATTCATTCCTCATTGTCCAACTTCCTTAGGCATTTTTGTCACGAATCTTTTTGCTCCTTTTTTTAGCATATAGTTGAAAGCTCGGAACAAAAGAAAGCAATAAATATACTAAATTTTCTAAATTTGCACGCACTTGTGATTCTCTCCATACATAAGGTGAAAACTCCTTTTCAATCAAATTCACTCACAACTGGATCATATATCGACGTTTGTATTTTTTATATGATAAGTATTTTTGATCAGTCAACAGTTCAAACCTCTGTACATATATTTTGTGTTAATAAAATAAACTAGTCCTCTTATTACCACAATACAAATCCTCCATTCTTTTCATTATATCATATAGTGTTACTATCAAGAAGACATGTATTAACCGTTTAACAAATGAGAGAATATAAATAAGTTAAAACCATTGACCTTTGGTATTTTACTTTCAAGAATATTTGTGTGGCTCAGATAATTCAGTCTCGTCGGTGCTGACATTCGAGAAAGTCTGACATCAGTTTCTGATATTCAGACTTTATTTGTGTGTCCAAGATCTATATAATCAGGTCTAACACTATTCAAGTTTTAAGTTACCCGTTTCAGTCGACCATAGTTTGCGATTGCAAGCGGAAGCAGAAAGATTTTTGGTTTCCAATATCTAATAGTTGCTCAGTTTACGGTTGTAATAACCGTAAGGATAACTCTAAAGGACAGGGTATAGGCATCATTAAAACTAGGGAAAAGCATTCGGACGTGTGCCATATATTTTGTATTCCGTCATAGCTTTGATTAATTCAAAGTCTAAAACATTGACCCTTGTGAAAAACTTGCTGTCATGTCAGTAGACGAAATGAGCATTGCCAGTGAATGGGCATATGATAAAAAGATTGATTTACTTTACCTACCACACAAAAAAGTTCTTGATTTTATGTTGAGAGGCTTAGTAGGTAAATGGAAACGACAATTTTTTTTGTTTTTCTTTTTTCAATTTGGAAAATTTTGATACTCAAATATACTTTCAGTCTTGTTAGCTTGTATTGAGAAGCTAGTAATTAATCTTGTAGCTCTGGTCTATGATGTAGAACCAACCAATTTAAGAATCTGGAAAAACTAGGGATAGATTCCATACAAGGTCAAGTCTCTCTCAAAAATCTTTTTGCTTTCCGGCACGATCGGAGAGTATTTGTATTTGCTGATGCGCGACACAGGATTAAGTTGATAAGAAATAAGTTTTTGATTCATGGGTTTTGTAAAGATAGAGGAGATTTTATTACATCTACTTTTATATAAGTAGTGTTAAATAAAGCAGAAAATTTATACACTTTAACACCGAAACTGACACCAATTCACTCTAATGTGTCAAGAACTTAGAGCTACGTGTAAAGTATGCTGCTCAGTTAATGATTTCCTCCTAGAACTGGTCAGTAACACCTTATTTCATAGGTTTAGCAAATGACTTGTTTTATTTGAAGAATTCGAGTGAAATATATGCAGATCTAAAATTAAGAAATGCCTATGGGATAGATGAAGAATACCAGAAGGGAATTCTTGGTAGGATGGTCCACATGATGAGAACTATGAGAGTGAAAAGTCATGCAACTCGTTATTTAGTCTTTCACAAAGATACCATTCTCTCTAGCAAATATTTGATTGAACTGTTTAATGTAATAATCTGTTTATATAGTCTAGATTAAATAATGACTCCATGGATCGATCAATCAAGACTGTATGGAGTATTTCTTTTTGAATTAATTAGGCAGATGCATGATCATCAGGAGTACCCTGATACTTTGAGTTTCAAGTATTGACTGAGGTCGTTCTCATTAGGAAAGGAAACAAAACTCTTTAGTTATATGACTAACTCATCTACTCTGCATCTCTGGTTAAACGTTGATGAAATGAACGTGATTTAGCATTAAAACTCTGCATGACCCATATTTTCTTCTCAGGTATTGACATTGAAACTGAAAATATCAACGAATAGATCAGTTAGGAATTATCTTATATAGACAGCTCATCAAAAAAAAACCATAATGTTATAGAGGAAGAGTCTTAATGCTATATAGGAGGGGATATTGTGCAAACATTTATCAACAAATAGTCTAAAATGGGGTCTTAGCTTACAACATTGACCCTTGAAAAAAAGAATAGGCTTGTGAATAGGGGAATTTTGTAATTTCCTTCACAAAAAATAAAAAAAAATAATGAACAATAAAAATTAATGACGAAAGTCTTTAAAGCCATCCATGGTTACAGGCTTAGGGAGGCAATGGATTGTATAAAAAAGCTGGCTTCTGAGTTGTAGATGACGGTAAGAAATGTTCCTACCGAATTTTTTAAATTATTTGTAAAGGCAAGTGTGCTCTTCAAAATTTCGTATCTGAATAAGACTATGCGAAATGACAAATATAATGCGCCTAAGACAAGAAAAGAAAAAATTGAAAAAAAATCGTAGGATGAGATAGGAGAGAAACAGGTAGATATCAGCTGGTTAGGTAAAGTATTGCATAACAATAGGTTTATTGGTATGCTCGTATGCAATGATATTTCTCGTGGAAATTTCTGAAAGTAAATCATGTATATTGGAAACTCTGAAAATAGAATGTATTGCAGACACTAAGGCTATCTTTTTAGCTAAAAAAAAAAATAAATAGATAAATAAATAAAACATTAGGATCTAGTGCAAAAGAAGAACTATTCAATTGATGAGCGGAGACATTCTATTTGAGGTACAGTTGCCTCAAAGTATTCCTTTACCCCTTACGCTTATGTTTTATGAAAATAGTATGGTAACACCGCAATGAAAGCCTATTTGTCTTGTAACGACGGACGTGAATGGTCGAGCTATTGATATACCAGTGCTCCTATTTTTATAAACACTACTGTAGACAATATATTAATGATATACGAATAATAGTTCACATTACAAGTGAAATAAGTTGCTGTTAAATACTTAGAAAAATAGTATAGTAACAGAGTAGTAATAATAGCAATGGTAAAAATCATATTCATTCCTGATTAATCAGACATCGTCAACCTTCGTTACATTCAGTTGAGGCAGGCGTTTGCTGAAATCCAACTTTAGTTCATAGTAGATATATGGGTTCTTTTTCAGAACATAATTATTTGAATGGAAATACGCTTTCGATTTATATAATCCATCAATTTATAAAGAAATGAGATCATAAACCGCAAATTTAAAGACCTATAAATATAATTTCATAAAGGCAATTATGATAGGCATTGACAGGTCATGATACGGAAGGCTTGGGGAAAAATTAATAGACAACCCGATGTATAAAGGAACAAATATATCCAGTGTATCATTCATATATATATATTTTTTTTTAATTCGAGCCACGTCTCACCAGAGTAGCCTAAATGGAAATTTCTCTGGGCGGTAATTAAACTCGAATCATCTGAGTAACAACACACCTTAACCACCCTGATGGTCTTTATATCATTGGTAGATATGGTTGCACACCGATAAAATCGTACTCATATAGATAAGAGAGAGAGACTGAACTATGGTTGGGTTTATTTTATGTCAATTTCGTTGGTATTATCGAACAGTACTATATAAACCTTTTTTAATACCTTGAGAATGACACAGGGACTCGATTAAAGCTGTATAACTCAGAAAGAGAGAGAGAGGCGGGGCCAGTAAGTGATGTCGTGACCTCTGTTAGTCCATTATGTCATTCTCTTGAGTAGCGGTTTAGTGACTAGAGTAGACAATGGATCGCAATCAACAAAGAATCAGCAATAGGAGCAGAATTGTAGGCATGAGAGACTCTGGCATGTCTTACAAACATATTGCAAGAGAATTAGGAATTTCATTCCCAACAGTTCGACTTTGGTGTCGAAGATGGGAAGAGTCTGGAAACCTCAACGACAGGCCAAGAGCTGGTGGGCCAAGAAAAACGACCCCAGAAGAAGATAGGGCGATTTCGGAAGTAGCCACGCAAAGCCCATTTATAAATGCAGTTGCCATAAGTGACACACTGAACTTGCGTGTTTCGTCTGGAACTATAAGAAATTGGCTCCACGCAGACGGTATCCACCATAGGACTCCGGCAGTGAAACAAAAGCTGGAGGATCGTCATAAAACGGCACGGCTGGAATTTGCTCAACGTTATTTGGAAGAGGGGTTAGACTTCTGGGGCAGAGTAATTTTCAGTGACGAAAAGACCTTCGCTTCTAACACGCATGGTCGTCTGTATTGCTGGAGGCGTGATAACACAAGATACGACAGCCAGAATATTTATCAAGTAGCCAGAAGCGGCCATATCACCTGCAACGTTTGGGGGTGGATACACCTGCATGGCGTTGGTGAATTGGCCCAGATCAGTGGAAGGTCCAACGCTGAGCAGTATCTCGAAATTTTGGAAGAGGTGATGGTTCTTTCCGTTTGCGCTTATGCTCTTCCTTATCCTGAGCAGATAATTTTCATGCACGTATGTGCATTGTTTTATTTTTTTTTTTAGTTATATGAATGCCCTTTCTTGACAAATATGGTATCAACTCATTGCTGATATTGGTCATAAAGTAGTTTCAAATTACTCAATTAGACTTTTGTCTTGGATTTATTAGTTTTATAACTGTAAAAGGATCTTACATCAACATCATTGATCTACATTCCCTGATGAATCTAAAGCGGCCAAATAAAGCCACTGAAATTGTTACAAGGTATTTTTTGCCTCTTCATGAAAAGTAGACCAAATATTCTTATCAACACACAACACCCACGTCTCCTCCTTGGCTACTCAAGCCCTTTTATTAATCATTATTGTGACTCCTTTTGCTGGACTAAACGGCATTTTTTTGCCGTCATTTATATTGAAAATATAAATTGTTCTCCTTCCACCTTGTTCTAACAGTATGATTAATCAGTTATATTATTTCTTTTAGGATAACTGTTCCATCCATACTGCGAGGATTGTCCGAGCATGGTTTGCTGAACAGCGCGACATTGTTCTCCTTCCCTGGCCGAGCAAAGCATGCGACTTGAACCCGATCGAAAATGTCTGGGGGAACATCGTCAACAGCTGGGAGCAGGGTCAGGAGCGTAACCACCAGCGTCTTTTCCAGCATGTTCTCAACGATTGGGAACTGTTCCGCCGCAACCGACAAGTTGTGTATAACCACGTCTCGTCAATGCAAAACAGATTGCAAGATGTTATTGCACATAATGGTGGATGGACAAAATATTAATGTTTCAAATACGATCTTGTTTTACTTATTTTCTTTTTTACAATTCAACATTGTATAACTAGAATTAAATAATTTATTTCCATAGTGATTTCACTAAACCTTGCCCACAAATGTAAGGAATGTTATGAGAATGGAAACTGAAAAAAAAAATAAGCTTCAATCAACCAGTATCGCTTGAGTACTAAAACAAAAGGTTAATACGAAGTTATGATTGCGATTAAACATTGAATATCACAAATTTGTAATACATAGTTTTCAGATATTTGCTATAAATTCATCGATGAATCCAGCTGATTTTAATAAAGAAAATTCATAATTATATAATAAAAGACTTGGGTATTTTATTTTTTACCAACGATTAAGACCAAGGCCAGCTCAACTGAGGGTGCAATTTAGTCATTTAAGTTAAATGTAAAATAAAAAAAATAAAAATTCTAAACCTGACGATAACTGAAAGCAATTCATTCCATCTCTTTATCTCTATGTATCTACCCATCTATGGTGCATCTAGTTGCAAGTTTTAATTGCTAATTATCTTATCTAGAATATTTAGTATTAAAAGTGATATCTTACGAAGCACTTACATTCCCTAAAGTAATTCCGTTGTCAAGTGGGCTTTTGACAACCGATAAATTCTAGAACTGCCCGTCATGAATTTATGCCTTACTACTCTGAGAATGATCATCATGGAATTTATTTTCATAAAAATTAACATGCGACTGATGATTCCTTCTTGATGTTTTGTTAGGTCATATGTGGAGGGAAATATTACATATTGAACGAGATCTGTGAAACAGCTAGTTTGACGTCAATAACTTGTTTCAGACCCCCACCGTATTGTAATAAGTATTGAAGACACAAGGATATCGGAGTTATCTTATTATATGATGACATGGCTATACAACATTTATCTAATCGAGTCCCTGTTGTCATTATCAAGGTATTATAAAAGGTCTATATAGTATTGTTTGATAATACCAACGAAATTGACAAAATAAAACCAACCATAGTTCAGTCGCTCTCTCTCATCTATATGAGTACTGATTTTATCGGTGTGCAACCATATCTACCAATGATATAAAGACCATCAGGGTGGTTAAGGTGTGTTGTTACTCAGATGACTCGAGTTTAATTACCGCCCAGAGAAATTTCCATCTAGGCTACTCTGGTGAGACGTGGCTCGAATTAAAAAAATATATATATATGAATGATACACTGGATATATTTGTTCCTTTATACATCGGGTTGTCTATTAATTTTTCCCCAAGCCTTCCGTATCATGACCTGTCAATGCCTATCATAATTGCCTTTATGAAATTATATTTATAGGTCTTTAAATTTGCGGTTTATGATCTCATTTCTTTATAAATTGATGGATTATATAAATCGAAAGCGTATTTCCATTCAAATAATTATGTTCTGAAAAAGAACCCATATATCTACTATGAACTAAAGTTGGATTTCAGCAAACGCCTGCCTCAACTGAATGTAACGAAGGTTGACGATGTCTGATTAATCAGGAATGAATATGATTTTTACCATTGCTATTATTACTACTCTGTTACTATACTATTTTTCTAAGTATTTAACAGCAACTTATTTCACTTGTAATGTGAACTATTATTCGTATATCATTAATATATTGTCTACAGTAGTGTTTATAAAAATAGGAGCACTGGCATATCAATAGCTCGACCATTCACGTCCGTCGTTACAAGACAAATAGGCTTTCATTGCGGTGTTACCATACTATTTTCATAAAACATAAGCGTAAGGGGTAAAGGAATACTTTGAGGCAACTGTACCATAAAATCCTCGCTCGCTCTGCATGAAGAGGAGATCCATCGCAAAGTATCCAACCCCAAGAGAAACAAACTCCAGCGAATCCATTCTCATTAGTTGGCGTTTCTTCGGTGACGTTGTGACTCTGATGTTCTGATGACTTCAAGGCACCTCATCATGAGGGAAAATACATCCAAGGTATCGGCAAATTATATTCCCTTCTCATTTTCGCTATTTTCTTCGAGCATCCGAGATTAACAAGTAGGTCAGATGACAGAAAAATTATAAGTGACTGAAGTCAAGAATGATATTTCGATTGCATTAATTTCCTTTATTATTTCTTTTATCATTTTTCTTAAAACATTTATTTAGCAGGCAGTGAAGCCTTTAATAGCATTGGTTACGGCTAACGCTTTGATGATAATATAAATCATTAATGTTCATATATAAAAATCTTTGGAATCTAAATATTTTGCATATTTATTGTTTTTATTTAGTCAGTCTCAGCATTAAAATATTGATTTCTCATCTCGTTTCATGTTTTAAAGTATTTGTTTTCCAAATTCATGCCATTCCCCTATATGAATAAGATTTGAAGTTTAATTATATTATGTTAGGGATAAAATTGAGAGGATGTTACAAAGGTGCTGAAGGTCGGGTCAAAGAAGTGGTTGAATTGAATGAGGAAGAATTCTTATTCTTTTGTGAAACCTTAAGGTGAAATTCTGATGGAATTATAGTAGTTATCACGTACACACACAGCTACACACACATACGGACAGACACACGCATACACACACACACACAAACACACACACACATATATATATATATATATATATATATATATATATATATATATATATTTATATATATATATATGATAAATTTTTTGCATATTTAAACGTGTTTCTTTCATATTTCAAATAAGCCATATATATTAATACATTAAAGTCTGGATTCTCTTAACGACCTCGGGATCAGAGCCCCAGGCAGAACCACCCAAAGACTATAATATCGGACTGGCGGGGATTTGAACCCTTATATATTAATACATTAAAGTCTGGATTCTCTTAACGACCTCGGGATCAGAGCCCCAGGCAGAACCACCCAAAGACTATAATATCGAACTGGCGGGGATTTGAACCCTTATATATTAATACATTAAAGTCTGGATTCTCTTAATGACCTCGGGATCAGAGCCCCAGGCGGGACCGCCCAAAGACTATAATATCGGACCGACCCGCCTGTCTGATATTATAGTCTTTGGGCGGTCCCGCCTGGGGCTCTGATCCCGAGGTCATTAAGAGAATCCAGACTTTAATGTATTAATATATAGGGGTTCAAATCCCCGCCAGTTCGATATTATAGTCTTTGGGTGGTTCTGCCTGGGGCTCTGATCCCGAGGTCGTTAAGAGAATCCAGACTTTAATGTATTAGTATATAAGGGTTGAAATCCCCGCCAGTCCGATATTATAGTCTTTGGGTGGTTCTGCCTGGGGCTCTGATCCCGAGGTCGTTAAGAAAATCCAGACTTTAATGTATTAATATATATGGCTTATTTGAAATATGAAAGAAACACGTTTAAATATGCTTTATATATATATATATATATATATATATATATATATATATATATATATATATATATATATATATGTATATATATATATATATATATATATATATATATATATATATATATATATATATATATATATATATATATATATATATATATATATATATATATATATATATATATATATATATATATATATATATATATATATATATATATATATATATATATATATTTATATATATATATGTGTTTGTGTGTGTGTGTGTGTGTATGCGTGTGTCTGTCCGTGTGTGTGTGTAGCTGTGTGTGTACGTGATAACTACTATAATTCCATCAGAATTTCACCTTAAGGTTTCACAAAAGAATAAGAATTCTGCCTCATTCAATTCAACCACTTCTTTGACCCGACCTTCAGCACCTTTGTAACATCCTCTCAATTTTATCCCTAACATAATATAATTAAACTTCAAATCTTATTCATATAGGGGAATGGCATGAATTTGGAAAACAAATACTTTAAAACATGAAACGAGATGAGAAATCAATATTTTAATGCTGAGACTGACTAAATAAAAACAATAAATATGCAAAATATTTAGATTCCAAAGATTTTTATATATGAACATTAATGATTTATATTATCATCAAAGCGTTAGCCGTAACCAATGCTATTAAAAGCTTCACTGCCTGCTAAATAAATGTCTTAAGAGAAATGATAAAAGAAATAATAAAGGAAATTAATGCAATCGAAATATCATTCTTGACTTCAGTCACTTATAATTTTTCTGTCATCTGACCTACTTGTTAATCTCGGATGCTCGAAGAAAATAGCGAAAATGAGAAGGAAATATAATTTGCCGATACCTTGGATGTATTTTCCCTCATGATGAGGTGCCTTGAAGTCATCAGAACATCAGAGTCACAACGTCACCGAAGAAACGCCAACTAATGAGAATGGATTCGCTGGAGTTTGTTTCTCTTGGGGTTGGATACTTTGCGATGGATCTCCTCTTCATGCAGAGCGAGCGAGGATTTTATGGTACCTCAAATATAATGTCTCTGCTCATCAATTGAATAGTTCTTCTTTTGCACTAGATCCTAATGTTTTATTTATTTATTTATTTATTTTTTTTTTTAGCTAAAAAGATAGCCTTAGTGTCTGCAATACATTCTATTTTCAGAGTTTCCAATATACATGATTTACTTTCAGAAATTTCCACGAGAAATATCATTGCATACGAGCATACCAATAAACCTATTGTTATGCAATACTTTACCTAACCAGCTGATATCTACCTGTTTCTCTCCTATCTCATCCTACGATTTTTTTTCAATTTTTTCTTTTCTTGTCTTAGGCGCATTATATTTGTCATTTCGCATAGTCTTATTCAGATACGAAATTTTGAAGAGCACACTTGCCTTTACAAATAATTTAAAAAATTCGGTAGGAACATTTCTTACCGTCATCTACAACTCAGAAGCCAGCTTTTTTTATACAATCCATTGCCTCCCTAAGCCTGTAACCATGGATGGCTTTAAAGACTTTCGTCATTAATTTTTATTGTTCATTATTTTTTTTATTTTTTGTGAAGGAAAAGATAAATAAGAATAGTATTCCTCTCTGCCTTGCTACACATTTGCGCGTATGAGGACATTACCATTAATACACGGGAAATCAAGGAAGGAAAAACTAAATGACTTTTACTTAGTTTTGGAATTCGGATCAGCCATTATTCATTCCTCATTGTCCAACTTCCTTAGGCATTTTTGTCACGAATCTTTTTGCTCCTTTTTTTAGCATATAGTTGAAAGCTCGGAACAAAAGAAAGCAATAAATATACTAAATTTTCTAAATTTGCACGCACTTGTGATTCTCTCCATACATAAGGTGAAAACTCCTTTTCAATCAAATTCACTCACAACTGGATCATATATCGACGTTTGTATTTTTTATATGATAAGTATTTTTGATCAGTCAACAGTTCAAACCTCTGTACATATATTTTGTGTTAATAAAATAAACTAGTCCTCTTATTACCACAATACAAATCCTCCATTCTTTTCATTATATCATATAGTGTTACTATCAAGAAGACATGTATTAACCGTTTAACAAATGAGAGAATATAAATAAGTTAAAACCATTGACCTTTGGTATTTTACTTTCAAGAATATTTGTGTGGCTCAGATAATTCAGTCTCGTCGGTGCTGACATTCGAGAAAGTCTGACATCAGTTTCTGATATTCAGACTTTATTTGTGTGTCCAAGATCTATATAATCAGGTCTAACACTATTCAAGTTTTAAGTTACCCGTTTCAGTCGACCATAGTTTGCGATTGCAAGCGGAAGCAGAAAGATTTTTGGTTTCCAATATCTAATAGTTGCTCAGTTTACGGTTGTAATAACCGTAAGGATAACTCTAAAGGACAGGGTATAGGCATCATTAAAACTAGGGAAAAGCATTCGGACGTGTGCCATATATTTTGTATTCCGTCATAGCTTTGATTAATTCAAAGTCTAAAACATTGACCCTTGTGAAAAACTTGCTGTCATGTCAGTAGACGAAATGAGCATTGCCAGTGAATGGGCATATGATAAAAAGATTGATTTACTTTACCTACCACACAAAAAAGTTCTTGATTTTATGTTGAGAGGCTTAGTAGGTAAATGGAAACGACAATTTTTTTTGTTTTTCTTTTTTCAATTTGGAAAATTTTGATACTCAAATATACTTTCAGTCTTGTTAGCTTGTATTGAGAAGCTAGTAATTAATCTTGTAGCTCTGGTCTATGATGTAGAACCAACCAATTTAAGAATCTGGAAAAACTAGGGATAGATTCCATACAAGGTCAAGTCTCTCTCAAAAATCTTTTTGCTTTCCGGCACGATCGGAGAGTATTTGTATTTGCTGATGCGCGACACAGGATTAAGTTGATAAGAAATAAGTTTTTGATTCATGGGTTTTGTAAAGATAGAGGAGATTTTATTACATCTACTTTTATATAAGTAGTGTTAAATAAAGCAGAAAATTTATACACTTTAACACCGAAACTGACACCAATTCACTCTAATGTGTCAAGAACTTAGAGCTACGTGTAAAGTATGCTGCTCAGTTAATGATTTCCTCCTAGAACTGGTCAGTAACACCTTATTTCATAGGTTTAGCAAATGACTTGTTTTATTTGAAGAATTCGAGTGAAATATATGCAGATCTAAAATTAAGAAATGCCTATGGGATAGATGAAGAATACCAGAAGGGAATTCTTGGTAGGATGGTCCACATGATGAGAACTATGAGAGTGAAAAGTCATGCAACTCGTTATTTAGTCTTTCACAAAGATACCATTCTCTCTAGCAAATATTTGATTGAACTGTTTAATGTAATAATCTGTTTATATAGTCTAGATTAAATAATGACTCCATGGATCGATCAATCAAGACTGTATGGAGTATTTCTTTTTGAATTAATTAGGCAGATGCATGATCATCAGGAGTACCCTGATACTTTGAGTTTCAAGTATTGACTGAGGTCGTTCTCATTAGGAAAGGAAACAAAACTCTTTAGTTATATGACTAACTCATCTACTCTGCATCTCTGGTTAAACGTTGATGAAATGAACGTGATTTAGCATTAAAACTCTGCATGACCCATATTTTCTTCTCAGGTATTGACATTGAAACTGAAAATATCAACGAATAGATCAGTTAGGAATTATCTTATATAGACAGCTCATCAAAAAAAAACCATAATGTTATAGAGGAAGAGTCTTAATGCTATATAGGAGGGGATATTGTGCAAACATTTATCAACAAATAGTCTAAAATGGGGTCTTAGCTTACAACATTGACCCTTGAAAAAAAGAATAGGCTTGTGAATAGGGGAATTTTGTAATTTCCTTCACAAAAAATAAAAAAAAATAATGAACAATAAAAATTAATGACGAAAGTCTTTAAAGCCATCCATGGTTACAGGCTTAGGGAGGCAATGGATTGTATAAAAAAGCTGGCTTCTGAGTTGTAGATGACGGTAAGAAATGTTCCTACCGAATTTTTTAAATTATTTGTAAAGGCAAGTGTGCTCTTCAAAATTTCGTATCTGAATAAGACTATGCGAAATGACAAATATAATGCGCCTAAGACAAGAAAAGAAAAAATTGAAAAAAAATCGTAGGATGAGATAGGAGAGAAACAGGTAGATATCAGCTGGTTAGGTAAAGTATTGCATAACAATAGGTTTATTGGTATGCTCGTATGCAATGATATTTCTCGTGGAAATTTCTGAAAGTAAATCATGTATATTGGAAACTCTGAAAATAGAATGTATTGCAGACACTAAGGCTATCTTTTTAGCTAAAAAAAAAAATAAATAGATAAATAAATAAAACATTAGGATCTAGTGCAAAAGAAGAACTATTCAATTGATGAGCGGAGACATTCTATTTGAGGTACAGTTGCCTCAAAGTATTCCTTTACCCCTTACGCTTATGTTTTATGAAAATAGTATGGTAACACCGCAATGAAAGCCTATTTGTCTTGTAACGACGGACGTGAATGGTCGAGCTATTGATATACCAGTGCTCCTATTTTTATAAACACTACTGTAGACAATATATTAATGATATACGAATAATAGTTCACATTACAAGTGAAATAAGTTGCTGTTAAATACTTAGAAAAATAGTATAGTAACAGAGTAGTAATAATAGCAATGGTAAAAATCATATTCATTCCTGATTAATCAGACATCGTCAACCTTCGTTACATTCAGTTGAGGCAGGCGTTTGCTGAAATCCAACTTTAGTTCATAGTAGATATATGGGTTCTTTTTCAGAACATAATTATTTGAATGGAAATACGCTTTCGATTTATATAATCCATCAATTTATAAAGAAATGAGATCATAAACCGCAAATTTAAAGACCTATAAATATAATTTCATAAAGGCAATTATGATAGGCATTGACAGGTCATGATACGGAAGGCTTGGGGAAAAATTAATAGACAACCCGATGTATAAAGGAACAAATATATCCAGTGTATCATTCATATATATATATTTTTTTTTAATTCGAGCCACGTCTCACCAGAGTAGCCTAAATGGAAATTTCTCTGGGCGGTAATTAAACTCGAATCATCTGAGTAACAACACACCTTAACCACCCTGATGGTCTTTATATCATTGGTAGATATGGTTGCACACCGATAAAATCGTACTCATATAGATAAGAGAGAGAGACTGAACTATGGTTGGGTTTATTTTATGTCAATTTCGTTGGTATTATCGAACAGTACTATATAAACCTTTTTTAATACCTTGAGAATGACACAGGGACTCGATTAAAGCTGTATAACTCAGAAAGAGAGAGAGAGGCGGGGCCAGTAAGTGATGTCGTGACCTCTGTTAGTCCATTATGTCATTCTCTTGAGTAGCGGTTTAGTGACTAGAGTAGACAATGGATCGCAATCAACAAAGAATCAGCAATAGGAGCAGAATTGTAGGCATGAGAGACTCTGGCATGTCTTACAAACATATTGCAAGAGAATTAGGAATTTCATTCCCAACAGTTCGACTTTGGTGTCGAAGATGGGAAGAGTCTGGAAACCTCAACGACAGGCCAAGAGCTGGTGGGCCAAGAAAAACGACCCCAGAAGAAGATAGGGCGATTTCGGAAGTAGCCACGCAAAGCCCATTTATAAATGCAGTTGCCATAAGTGACACACTGAACTTGCGTGTTTCGTCTGGAACTATAAGAAATTGGCTCCACGCAGACGGTATCCACCATAGGACTCCGGCAGTGAAACAAAAGCTGGAGGATCGTCATAAAACGGCACGGCTGGAATTTGCTCAACGTTATTTGGAAGAGGGGTTAGACTTCTGGGGCAGAGTAATTTTCAGTGACGAAAAGACCTTCGCTTCTAACACGCATGGTCGTCTGTATTGCTGGAGGCGTGATAACACAAGATACGACAGCCAGAATATTTATCAAGTAGCCAGAAGCGGCCATATCACCTGCAACGTTTGGGGGTGGATACACCTGCATGGCGTTGGTGAATTGGCCCAGATCAGTGGAAGGTCCAACGCTGAGCAGTATCTCGAAATTTTGGAAGAGGTGATGGTTCTTTCCGTTTGCGCTTATGCTCTTCCTTATCCTGAGCAGATAATTTTCATGCACGTATGTGCATTGTTTTATTTTTTTTTTTAGTTATATGAATGCCCTTTCTTGACAAATATGGTATCAACTCATTGCTGATATTGGTCATAAAGTAGTTTCAAATTACTCAATTAGACTTTTGTCTTGGATTTATTAGTTTTATAACTGTAAAAGGATCTTACATCAACATCATTGATCTACATTCCCTGATGAATCTAAAGCGGCCAAATAAAGCCACTGAAATTGTTACAAGGTATTTTTTGCCTCTTCATGAAAAGTAGACCAAATATTCTTATCAACACACAACACCCACGTCTCCTCCTTGGCTACTCAAGCCCTTTTATTAATCATTATTGTGACTCCTTTTGCTGGACTAAACGGCATTTTTTTGCCGTCATTTATATTGAAAATATAAATTGTTCTCCTTCCACCTTGTTCTAACAGTATGATTAATCAGTTATATTATTTCTTTTAGGATAACTGTTCCATCCATACTGCGAGGATTGTCCGAGCATGGTTTGCTGAACAGCGCGACATTGTTCTCCTTCCCTGGCCGAGCAAAGCATGCGACTTGAACCCGATCGAAAATGTCTGGGGGAACATCGTCAACAGCTGGGAGCAGGGTCAGGAGCGTAACCACCAGCGTCTTTTCCAGCATGTTCTCAACGATTGGGAACTGTTCCGCCGCAACCGACAAGTTGTGTATAACCACGTCTCGTCAATGCAAAACAGATTGCAAGATGTTATTGCACATAATGGTGGATGGACAAAATATTAATGTTTCAAATACGATCTTGTTTTACTTATTTTCTTTTTTACAATTCAACATTGTATAACTAGAATTAAATAATTTATTTCCATAGTGATTTCACTAAACCTTGCCCACAAATGTAAGGAATGTTATGAGAATGGAAACTGAAAAAAAAAATAAGCTTCAATCAACCAGTATCGCTTGAGTACTAAAACAAAAGGTTAATACGAAGTTATGATTGCGATTAAACATTGAATATCACAAATTTGTAATACATAGTTTTCAGATATTTGCTATAAATTCATCGATGAATCCAGCTGATTTTAATAAAGAAAATTCATAATTATATAATAAAAGACTTGGGTATTTTATTTTTTACCAACGATTAAGACCAAGGCCAGCTCAACTGAGGGTGCAATTTAGTCATTTAAGTTAAATGTAAAATAAAAAAAATAAAAATTCTAAACCTGACGATAACTGAAAGCAATTCATTCCATCTCTTTATCTCTATGTATCTACCCATCTATGGTGCATCTAGTTGCAAGTTTCAATTGCTAATTATCTTATCTAGAATATTTAGTATTAAAAGTGATATCTTACGAAGCACTTACATTCCCTAAAGTAATTCCGTTGTCAAGTGGGCTTTTGACAACCGATAAATTCTAGAACTGCCCGTCATGAATTTATGCCTTACTACTCTGAGAATGATCATCATGGAATTTATTTTCATAAAAATTAACATGCGACTGATGATTCCTTCTTGATGTTTTGTTAGGTCATATGTGGAGGGAAATATTACATATTGAACGAGATCTGTGAAACAGCTAGTTTGACGTCAATAACTTGTTTCAGACCCCCACCGTATTGTAATAAGTATTGAAGACACAAGGATATCGGAGTTATCTTATTATATGATGACATGGCTATACAACATTTATCTAATCGAGTCCCTGTTGTCATTATCAAGGTATTATAAAAGGTCTATATAGTATTGTTTGATAATACCAACGAAATTGACAAAATAAAACCAACCATAGTTCAGTCGCTCTCTCTCATCTATATGAGTACTGATTTTATCGGTGTGCAACCATATCTACCAATGATATAAAGACCATCAGGGTGGTTAAGGTGTGTTGTTACTCAGATGACTCGAGTTTAATTACCGCCCAGAGAAATTTCCATCTAGGCTACTCTGGTGAGACGTGGCTCGAATTAAAAAAATATATATATATGAATGATACACTGGATATATTTGTTCCTTTATACATCGGGTTGTCTATTAATTTTTCCCCAAGCCTTCCGTATCATGACCTGTCAATGCCTATCATAATTGCCTTTATGAAATTATATTTATAGGTCTTGAAATTTGCGGTTTATGATCTCATTTCTTTATAAATTGAAGGATTATATAAATCGAAAGCGTATTTCCATTCAAATAATTATGTTCTGAAAAAGAACCCATATATCTACTATGAACTAAAGTTGGATTTCAGCAAACGCCTGCCTCAACTGAATGTAACGAAGGTTGACGATGTCTGATTAATCAGGAATGAATATGATTTTTACCATTGCTATTATTACTACTCTGTTACTATACTATTTTTCTAAGTATTTAACAGCAACTTATTTCACTTGTAATGTGAACTATTATTCGTATATCATTAATATATTGTCTACAGTAGTGTTTATAAAAATAGGAGCACTGGCATATCAATAGCTCGACCATTCACGTCCGTCGTTACAAGACAAATAGGCTTTCATTGCGGTGTTACCATACTATTTTCATAAAACATAAGCGTAAGGGGTAAAGGAATACTTTGAGGCAACTGTACCATAAAATCCTCGCTCGCTCTGCATGAAGAGGAGATCCATCGCAAAGTATCCAACCCCAAGAGAAACAAACTCCAGCGAATCCATTCTCATTAGTTGGCGTTTCTTCGGTGACGTTGTGACTCTGATGTTCTGATGACTTCAAGGCACCTCATCATGAGGGAAAATACATCCAAGGTATCGGCAAATTATATTCCCTTCTCATTTTCGCTATTTTCTTCGAGCATCCGAGATTAACAAGTAGGTCAGATGACAGAAAAATTATAAGTGACTGAAGTCAAGAATGATATTTCGATTGCATTAATTTCCTTTATTATTTCTTTTATCATTTTTCTTAAAACATTTATTTAGCAGGCAGTGAAGCCTTTAATAGCATTGGTTACGGCTAACGCTTTGATGATAATATAAATCATTAATGTTCATATATAAAAATCTTTGGAATCTAAATATTTTGCATATTTATTGTTTTTATTTAGTCAGTCTCAGCATTAAAATATTGATTTCTCATCTCGTTTCATGTTTTAAAGTATTTGTTTTCCAAATTCATGCCATTCCCCTATATGAATAAGATTTGAAGTTTAATTATATTATGTTAGGGATAAAATTGAGAGGATGTTACAAAGGTGCTGAAGGTCGGGTCAAAGAAGTGGTTGAATTGAATGAGGAAGAATTCTTATTCTTTTGTGAAACCTTAAGGTGAAATTCTGATGGAATTATAGTAGTTATCACGTACACACACAGCTACACACACATACGGACAGACACACGCATACACACACACACACAAACACACACACACATATATATATATATATATATATATATATATATATATATATATATATATATATATATATATATATATATATATTTATATATATATATATGATAATTTTTTTGCATATTTAAACGTGTTTCTTTCATATTTCAAATAAGCCATATATATTAATACATTAAAGTCTGGATTCTCTTAACGACCTCGGGATCAGAGCCCCAGGCAGAACCACCCAAAGACTATAATATCGGACTGGCGGGGATTTGAACCCTTATATATTAATACATTAAAGTCTGGATTCTCTTAACGACCTCGGGATCAGAGCCCCAGGCAGAACCACCCAAAGACTATAATATCGAACTGGCGGGGATTTGAACCCTTATATATTAATACATTAAAGTCTGGATTCTCTTAATGACCTCGGGATCAGAGCCCCAGGCGGGACCGCCCAAAGACTATAATATCAGACAGGCGGGTCGGTCCGATATTATAGCCTTTGGGCGGTTCCGCCTGGGGCTCTGATCCCGAGGTCGTTAAGAGTATACAGACTTTAATGTATTAATATATATGGCTTATTTGATATATATATATATATATATATATATATATATATATATATATATATATATATATATATATATATATATATATATATATATATATATATATATTAGAAAGCTACCAAAATTATACATGCAGGTAGAAAAATATGCATAAAATCAGGACGAGCAGGTAAAAGTTATTGTATGGAAGCAATATATTAATTGCACCGGAGACCTATTAGGCTCCAAAGAAGAGAGAGATATGTTTCGAAGCAGATCTACCCCAGCGTAAACATGACATCATATTTGTCCTTATTAGTGGAGGTTCCTTCTCTCAATTCTTAATGAGTTGGAGGATGTGTCTTGCCACGGTAGTGCCAAACAGAGCCCCCTTACCGATTACGCTCTCGTGGCAATTACATTTCAAGTTGAGGAAAAAGATTTTTGACTAAGAAAACCAAAATTATGAATGGTAAAGTTTAGTATTCAGAGTGGATTAGTACGTGTGAAAGATCATCATTTAATACATAGTGAAATACAGAGAGATAAAAACAAAAAAGTAAACAGAAGATAGCAAAAGAAGATGAATTGAAAATGGCATGAATCACATAAAGAGATGAATTCCCAAAATGAAAGGGTATGTTCAATATTATGATATATTTGAAAGCATAAATCAACACAACAGAGCAGCAAGTTTTCCTAACACGATTAACTATTATAAATGGTTAGAGCATAATGAAATTAAAGAATATCTACTCATTATGATTACGTGTATTATCAAAAATGATTTTATTAATGATTCTTAGTGCAAATGAAGGAGAAAATTAAACGAACTTTGCCAGTTTCTATTGGCAGTTTTATCTTAGTAGCTTATTGAAGAAAACATGACTAAGAAAAAGTCCAACAAGTTTTGAGCCACTTGATACACTGATGAAAACCTAGAGTAAGAAATGACTGTTGTGACTACATCATAATTACACTGCTGGTGGTGGTCTTTGATTTGAGTGGACATTTTGCTGTTAGGTTCAAGTGGGTTTCCCTATTCAAGTTATATCAGAATTCTACCTGATATTATACAATCTTCTTTCCTGATCGATTGTGTCGAGTTCTCTGCTTAGTCTATGACTTTTAGTTTCTCTTGATCTCTGATTGAATACGAATTAATTACATGAAAAGTGATCTGCATGTGCTAAAGTAAATATCTTTTAATTAACTGGAATTTTATCTATATTCGCTTAAAAAATTTCTAATGTTTTAGGATATATTTTTCTCAAAGCTCTTGTTAGTTTTGGTTCTTGGAATAATAAGGTAGCAGGATTCTCAGAGAAATCTTTGCTTAATTAATTTTTTTACAGAAATATATACCTTTTTTGTTGTAGAATTCTGCCATGTAATTAGTATCAGATCCTCGTCTGAGATAAAAAGAGTTTCTTTTAGTTCACTTTATGTTTTACGTGACACATAAGTGTTCAGCATCGAGAAGATCACTCTGAGTATGTAGATTCTTATTTTGTCTGTTTTGTAGTATTAGTAAGTCATTGGCATTTACGCTTATGACTCCAGCTCGATTCCTCAAAGAGAAGATCTGAGTAGCCTTTAAAGCCATGTCCACACGATCGAGCCTGCCCGACTGGCAAACAGTGATACCAGACCACAGTAGTTAGTAAGAATGAGTATTAATGACGTCAGAAGCGGGAAAACCACAGACAGGGATCTGGCATCATACAGTGTTGCCAGATCCCTGCCTTTAGTTTTCCCACTTCTGACGTCATCAACTCTCATTTTCACTAACTATTGTGGCCTGGTATTACTGTTTACCCATCGGGCATTCCCGATCGTGTGGACAGGGCTTAAATATCTCATGAGGCTAATGGAATAAGAGGAAAACAGTACTACAAAACAATAAGTAAACCGATTAGACCACAAAAGTGAACCGCTATGTAGACATTGTTCGGGTGGGCAACGTAAGCTCTCCATTGATAAAAGCACCAGATTGTTTTCGTAAATACAGAGGGCATATTTTTCCTGATGTTTAGGACTACAAATGTGCTCATGCCTTTTCGTACAACCACTGAACCATATGTACTATAAAAAATGAACCGCCCCCCCCCCTCCCCTCCCGTCTCTCTCTCTCTCTCTCTCTCTCTCTCTCTCTCTCTCTCTCTCTCTCTCTCTCTCTCTCTTTTGAGTAATTGCTCCATTTTTTATTTAGTTTATATTTTGAATATATAAACCAAATGTACGCTGACGTCACGAAATAATCTTTGGTATTTTGGTAGACTATGTTGACGATGTTGGTTTTAGGTTGTTTATTACCTCCTCAACCAACCCCTCCTCCTCCCTCATTGCGCAACATATCTTGGTATTTTTCGCTTTCCCCCTTTTAAAGAACCTCCTAATTACTGTACAAAAAGAGTAGACCTGAAGAAATGCATAATTTTAGAGTAAATGGAGAGCGTGCTTTCTGGAACAGGGAATTCTTTGCTCCAGGCAGATATGCAGGTACTGTTCCGTGCATGATAAAGTGGTTGTGGTGTTTCATGCATGATTTCTTCTTCTTCTTTTATACTGCTTCAATACCGTTCTCGCCAGCTGGGTCAGACATCCTACCTGGCAATACGAGATCATTGGGTGTAGTTGCTCTTTGAGAGAGAGAGAGAGAGAGAGAGAGAGAGAGAGAGAGAGAGAGAGAGAGAGAGAGAGAGAGAAGTAATCGAATAGATTACGGTTATTACCTTCGCCAAGTTCGTTGTGAAAGTTACTTTTTGATAGGCGTGTATTTTTTGTTTGTGTTTCACAAAACTCAAAAACTATATGACCAAATCTTATGAAATTTGATTGGAGGATTGATCATAATCCAAGGATAATTTGATAAGATTTTGTTTGAGGTTGGGTCAAAGGTTGAGGTAATACAAAGGTCAAAAAGTTTTTTTTTATATATCGTGGTAATTTTGCATGCAATTTGCATAAAAATAGTGCCAGATGTATCAATTCAATTGTCTATTTTTTAAACAGCATGATATACGCTAATTTATGCCCTCAACTGAGTTCCTATTTTAGTGTCTGGTTATATATATATATATATATATATATATATATATATATATATATATATATATATATATATATATATATATATATATATATATATGATACATTTTTTTGCATATTTAAACGTGTTTCTTTCATATTTCAAATAAGCCATATATATTAATACATTAAAGTCTGGATTCTCTTAACGACCTCGGGATCAGAGCCCCAGGCAGAACCACCCAAAGACTATAATATCGGACTGGCGGGGATTTGAACCCTTATATATTAATACATTAAAGTCTGGATTCTCTTAACGACCTCGGGATCAGAGCCCCAGGCAGAACCACCCAAAGACTATAATATCGGACTGGCGGGGATTTGAACCCTTATATATTAATACATTAAAGTCTGGATTCTCTTAATGACCTCGGGATCAGAGCCCCAGGCAGAACCACCCAAAGACTATAATATCAGACAGGCGGGCCGGTCCGATATTATAGCCTTTGGGCGGTTCCGCCTGGGGCTCTGATCCCGAGGTCGTTAAGAGTATTCAGACTTTAATGTATTAATATATATGGCTTATTTGATATATATATATATATATATATATATATATATATATATATATATATATATATATATATATATATATATATATATATATATATATATATATATATATATATATATATATATATATATTAGAAAGCTACCAAAATTATACATGCAGGTAGAAAAATATGCATAAAATCAGGACGAGCAGGTAAAAGTTATTGTATGGAAGCAATATATTAAATCCACCGGAGACCTATTAGGCTCCAAAGAAGAGAGAGATATGTTTCGAAGCAGATCTACCCCAGCGTAAACATGACATCATATTTGTTCTTATTAGTGGAGGTTCCTTCTCTCAATTCTTAATGAGTTCGAGGATGTGTCTTGCCACGGTAGTGCCAAACAGAGCCCCCTTACCGATTACGCTCTCGTGGCAATTACATTTCAAGTTGAGGAAAAAGATTTTTGACTAAGAAAACCAAAATTATGAATGGTAAAGTTTAGTATTAAGAGTGGATTAGTACGTGTGAAAGATCATCATTTAATACATAGTGAAATACAGAGAGATAAAAACAAAAAAGTAAACAGAAGATAGCAAAAGAAGATGAATTGAAAATGGCATGAATCACATAAAGAGATGAATTCCCAAAATGAAAGGGTATGTTCAATATTATGATATATTTGAAAGCATAAATCAACACAACAGAGCAGCAAGTTTTCCTAACACGATTAACTATTATAAATGGTTAGAACATAATGAAATTAAAGAATATCTACTCATTATGATTACGTGTATTATCAAAAATGATTTTATTAATGATTCTTAGTGCAAATGAAGGAGAAAATTAAACGAACTTTGCCAGTTTCTATTGGCAGTTTTATCTTAGTAGCTTATTGAAGAAAACATGACTAAGAAAAAGTCCAACAAGTTTTGAGCCACTTGATACACTGATGAAAACTTAGAGTAAGAAATGACTGTTGTGACTACATCATAATTACACTGCTGGTGGTGGTCTTTGATTTGAGTGGACATTTTGCTGTTAGGTTCAAGTGGGTTTCCCTATTCAAGTTATATCAGAATTCTCCCTGATATGATACAATCTTCTTTCATGATCGATTGTGTCGAGTTCTCTGCTTAGTCTATGACTTTTAGTTTCTCTTGATCTCTGATTGAATACGAATTAATTACATGAAAAGTGATCTGCATGTGCTAAAATAAATATCTTTTAATTAACTGGAATTTTATCTATATTCGCTTAAAAAATTTCTAATGTTTTAGGATATATTTTTCTCAAAGCTCTTGTTAGTTTTGGTTCTTGGAATAATAAGGTAGCAGGATTCTCAGAGAAATCTTTGCTTAATTAATTTTTTTTACAGAAATATATACCTTTTTTGTTGTAGAATTCTGCCATGTAATTAGTATCAGATCCTCGTCTGAGATAAAAAGAGTTTCTTTTAGTTCACTTTATGTTTTACGTGACACATAAGTGTTCAGCATCGAGAAGATCACTCTGAGTATGTAGATTCTTATTTTGTCTGTTTTGTAGTATTAGTAAGTCATTGGCATTTACGCTTATGACTCCAGCTCGATTCCTCAAAGAGAAGATCTGAGTAGCCTTTAAAGCCATGTCCACACGATCGAGCCTGCCCGACTGGCAAACAGTGATACCAGACCACAGTAGTTAGTAAGAATGAGTATTAATGACGTCAGAAGCGGGAAAACCACAGACAGGGATCTGGCATCATACAGTGTTGCCAGATCCCTGCCTTTAGTTTTCCCACTTCTGACGTCATCAACTCTCATTTTCACTAACTATTGTGGCCTGGTATTACTGTTTACCCATCGGGCATTCCCGATCGTGTGGACAGGGCTTAAATATCTCATGAGGCTAATGGAATAAGAGGAAAACAGTACTACAAAACAATAAGTAAACCGATTAGACCACAAAAGTGAACCGCTATGTAGACATTGTTCGGGTGGGCAACGTAAGCTCTCCATTGATAAAAGCACCAGATTGTTTTCGTAAATACAGGGGGCATATTTTTCCTGATGTTTAGGACTACAAATGTGCTCATGCCTTTTCGTACAACCACTGAACCATATGTACTATAAAAAATTAACCGCCCCCCCTCCCGTCTCTCTCTCTCTCTCTCTCTCTCTCTCTCTCTCTCTCTCTCTCTCTCTCTCTCTCTTTCTCTCTCTTTTGAGTAATTGCTCCATTTTTTATTTAGTTTATATTTTGAATATATAAACCAAATGTACGCTGACGTCACGAAATAATCTTTGGTATTTTGGTAGACTATGTTGACGATGTTGGTTTTAGGTTGTTTATTACCTCCTCAACCAACCCCTCCTCCTCCCTCATTGCGCAACATATCTTGGTATTTTTCGCTTTCCCCCTTTTAAAGAACCTCCTAATTACTGTACAAAAAGAGTAGACCTGCAGAAATGCATAATTTTAGAGTAAATGGAGAGCGTGCTTTCTGGAACAGGGAATTCTTTGCTCCAGGCAGATATGCAGGTACTGTTCCGTGCATGATAAAGTGGTTGTGGTGTTTCATGCATGATTTCTTCTTCTTCTTTTATGCTGCTTCAATACCGTTCTCGCCAGCTGGGTCAGACATCCTACCTGGCAATACGAGATCATTGGGTGTAGTTGCTCTTTGAGAGAGAGAGAGAGAGAGAGAGAGAGAGAGAGAGAGAGAGAGAGAGAGAAAAGTAATCGAATAGATTACGGTTATTACCTTCGCCAAGTTCGTTGTGAAAGTTACTTTTTGATAGGCGTGTATTTTTTGTTTGTGTTTCGCAAAACTCAAAAACTATATGACCAAATCTTATGAAATTTGATTGGAGGATTGATCATAATCCAAGGATAATTTGATAAGATTTTGTTTGAGGTTGGGTCAAAGGTTGAGGTAATACAAAGGTCAAAAAGTTTTTTTTTATATATCGTGGTAATTTTGCAAGCAATTTGCATAAAAATAGTGCCAGATGTATCAATTCAATTGTCTATTTTTTAAACAGCATGATATACGCTAATTTATGCCCTCAACTGAGTTCCTATTTTAGTGTCTGGTATATATATATATATATATATATATATATGATACATTTTTTTGCATATTTAAACGTGTTTCTTTCATATTTCAAATAAGCCATATATATTAATACATTAAAGTCTGGATTCTCTTAACGACCTCGGGATCAGAGCCCCAGGCAGAACCACCCAAAGACTATAATATCGGACTGGCGGGGATTTGAACCCTTATATATTAATGCATTAAAATCTGGATTCTCTTAACGACCTCGGGATCAGAGCCCCAGGCAGAACCACCCAAAGACTATAATATCGGACTGGCTGGGATTTGAACCCTTATATATTAATACATTAAAGTCTGGATTCTCTTAATGACCTCGGGAACAGAGCCCCAGGCAGAACCACCCAAAGACTATAATATCAGACAGGCGGGCCGGTCCGATATTATAGCCTTTGGGCGGTTCCGCCTGGGGCTCTGATCCCGAGGTCGTTAAGAGTATTCAGACATTAATGTATTAATATATATGGCTTATTTGAAATATATATATAAATATATATATACATATATATATATATATATATATATTAGAAAGCTACCAAAATTATACATGCAGGTAGAAAAATATGCATAAAATCAGGACGAGCAGGTAAAAGTTATTGTATGGAAGCAATATATTAATTGCACCGGAGACCTATTAGGCTCCAAAGAAGAGAGAGATATGTTTCGAAGCAGATCTACCCCAGCGTAAACATGACATCATATTTGTTCTTATTAGTGGAGGTTCCTTCTCTCAATTCTTAATGAGTTCGAGGATGTGTCTTGCCACGGTAGTGCCAAACAGAGCACCCTTACCGATTACGCTCTCGTGGCAATTACATTTCAAGTTGAGGAAAAAGATTTTTGACTAAGAAAACCAAAATTATGAATGGTAAAGTTTAGTATTAAGAGTGGATTAGTACGTGTGAAAGATCATCATTTAATACATAGTGAAATACAGAGAGATAAAAACAAAAAAGTAAACAGAAGATAGCAAAAGAAGATGAATTGAAAATGGCATGAATCACATAAAGAGATGAATTCCCAAAATGAAAGGGTATGTTCAATATTATGATATATTTGAAAGCATAAATCAACACAACAGAGCAGCAAGTTTTCCTAACACGATTAACTATTATAAATGGTTAGAGCATAATGAAATTAAAGAATATCTACTCATTATGATTACGTGTATTATCAAAAATGATTTTATTAATGATTCTTAGTGCAAATGAAGGAGAAAATTAAACGAACTTTGCCAGTTTCTATTGGCAGTTTTATCTTAGTAGCTTATTGAAGAAAATATGACTAAGAAAAAGTCCAACAAGTTTTGAGCCACTTGATACACTGATGAAAACTTAGAGTAAGAAATGACTGTTGTGACTACATCATAATTACACTGCTGGTGGTGGTCTTTGATTTGAGTGGACATTTTGCTGTTAGGTTCAAGTGGGTTTCCCTATTCAAGTTATATCAGAATTCTCCCTGATATGATACAATCTTCTTTCATGATCGATTGTGTCGAGTTCTCTGCTTAGTCTATGACTTTTAGTTTCTCTTGATCTCTGATTGAATACGAATTAATTACATGAAAAGTTATCTGCATGTGCTAAAATAAATATCTTTTAATTAACTGGAATTTTATCTATATTCGCTTAAAAAATTTCTAATGTTTTAGGATATATTTTTCTCAAAGCTCTTGTTAGTTTTGGTTCTTGGAATAATAAGGTAGCAGGATTCTCAGAGAAATCTTTGCTTAATTAATTTTTTTTACAGAAATATATACCTTTTTTGTTGTAGAATTCTGCCATGTAATTAGTATCAGATCCTCGTCTGAGATAAAAAGAGTTTCTTTTAGTTCACTTTATGTTTTACGTGACACATAAGTGTTCAGCATCGAGAAGATCACTCTGAGTATGTAGATTCTTATTTTGTCTGTTTTGTAGTATTAGTAAGTCATTGGCATTTACGCTTATGACTCCAGCTCGATTCCTCAAAGAGAAGATCTGAGTAGCCTTTAAAGCCATGTCCACACGATCGAGCCTGCCCGACTGGCAAACAGTGATACCAGACCACAGTAGTTAGTAAGAATGAGTATTAATGACGTCAGAAGCGGGAAAACCACAGACAGGGATCTGGCATCATACAGTGTTGCCAGATCCCTGCCTTTAGTTTTCCCACTTCTGACGTCATCAACCCTCATTTTCACTAACTATTGTGGCCTGGTATTACTGTTTACCCATCGGGCATTCCCGATCGTGTGGACAGGGCTTAAATATCTCATGAGGCTAATGGAATAAGAGGAAAACAGTACTACAAAACAATAAATAAACCGATTAGACCACAAAAGTGAACCGCTATGTAGACATTGTTCGGGTGGGCAACGTAAGCTCTCCATTGATAAAAGCACCAGATTGTTTTCGTAAATACAGGGGGCATATTTTTCCTGATGTTTAGGACTACAAATGTGCTCATGCCTTTTCGTACAACCACTGAACCATATGTACTATAAAAAATGAACCGCCCCCCCCCCCCTCCCGTCTCTCTCTCTCTCTCTCTCTCTCTCTCTCTCTCTCTCTCTCTCTCTCTCTCTCTCTTTTGAGTAATTGCTCCATTTTTTATTTAGTTTATATTTTGAATATATAAACCAAATGTACGCTGACGTCACGAAATAATCTTTGGTATTTTGGTAGACTATGTTGACGATGTTGGTTTTAGGTTGTTTATTACCTCCTCAACCAACCCCTCCTCCTCCCTCATTGCGCAACATATCTTGGTATTTTTCGCTTTCCCTCTTTTAAAGAACCTCCTAATTACTGTACAAAAAGAGTAGACCTGCAGAAATGCATAATTTTAGAGTAAATGCAGAGCGTGCTCTCTGGAACAGGGAATTCTTTGCTCCAGGCAGATATGCAGGTACTGTTCCGTGCATGATAAAGTGGTTGTGGTGTTTCATGCATGATTTCTTCTTCTTTTATGCTGCTTCAATACCGTTCTCGCCAGCTGGGTCAGACATCCTACCTGGCAATACGAGATCATTGGGTGTAGTTGCTCTTTGAGAGAGAGAGAGAGAGAGAGAGAGAGAGAGAGAGAGAGAAGTAATCGAATAAATTACGGTAATTTCCTTCGCCAAGTTCCTTGTGAAAGTTACTTTTGATAGGCGTGTATTTTTTGTTTGTGTTTCGCAAAACTCAAAAACTATATGACCAAATCTTATGAAATTTGATTGGAGGATTGATCATAATCCAAGGAAAATTTGATAAGATTTTGTTTGAGGTTGGGTCAAAGGTTGAGGTAATACAAAGGTCAAAAAGTTTTTTTTTATATATCGTGGTAATTTTGCATGCAATTTGCATAAAAATAGTGCCAGATGTATCAATTCAATTGTCTATTTTTTAAACAGCATGATATACGCTAATTTATGCCCTCAACCGAGTTCCTATTTTAGTGTCTGGTTATATATATATATATATATATATATATATATTTGGTCAGGTTCAGCTCTCTCATCCCTTGATTAGGGAGAGAGGGGAGTAGTCCTAATCTGGTGAGAAAGGGTGCGTGTACGTGTGTGTGTAAGTGCATTGTAATCTAAATATTTAGCCGTTATTTTTGACGGGTTGCTTACACTAGTTATTCATGCTAGGATAGTTATATAGGACATCAAAGAGTAAAAATTATATTTTTGGATGAGTTTTACCCCGCACGTGTTTCACACATGCTCGTAATCTGTAACGGTTTTAATTGTTTTCCTATCACTTGCTCTTCTCTGCACTGTTGATAAACAAACGTATAAACTTGATAATTCATTTCTGATTTTGTTTTGGCGACGTTCTTGCCCACAAGTCCTGATATTTAATGGTGATATCTGTTAAATAAAGTATAGTTGTGTTCATCTTGGCTCTCAGTTATCACCTAACTGTTTGCTGGTGCGTTGCTGACTCGGAAGTGACCAATGTGTGAGAGAAAAAGTTAGAGATATCTGAATGGAAGTTGCCATCGAGAGCAAAGGAGAGTATATTATTCTTTTGAAGGTTTAAAGGGTCATCCAGGAATGGCAGAGGCAAGGGACACTGACAATGCCCTAGAGACTGACTTTATATGCATATAATCAGACACCAAGTCTCCTCTCCACTCAATCTAAGACCAGTTAGGGCCACGTAATGGCCGTTGAAGACTCTGACCTACAGGCACCCACAAATCCCCCATCCATACCTCACAAATGATGGTGAAGTTACAAACACTATAGGAAACTATGGAGCCGAACCCCGGTCCAGCAGATCACTAGATAGGGACGTTTGCAAAGGGTTACCACAACCTCAACGATGGCATTGGCCCTCCAAGCCAAAAAAAAGAGAAATCATGAAGTCGAATCACAGCTTTTCATTGATTTATTCAAACTACTTGAAGTTAAGGGTGAAAAAGGCTAGTACATTCCTTTGACTGAAGTTTCCGCTATTCATAGAGTATATCTAGTTTTGTTGCTGCGCACTGAATGTCATTTAAACTTTTATGGTTCATAAATGTCCTGACAGAGAGTGCTCTTTTGCTCTGCCTATATCATTTTTTTTTTTTTTTTTTTTTTTTTACACATTATCTTGACCTTTGGGAACACTAAAAAAATTTCAGTTTTAAATCTATTCAATATAATGCATAGAAGTAATATTTTCGTTTTAAAATACATGGATTATTTACTAGTGAGGTCTTACTTTCAATATATTTCATCAATTACTTATACTTCAATGAATGTATTGGGTCTCATAATTTTTGTTATCAAATCAACAGGGCATTACTATGAAGGTTACAGTCGCCAGCAACAATGTGATTAATGTTTCATCTGTTAATGTTTTCTAAAAAAAGCAAATTACTTTCCTGAATTATGTTAAACTTCTCTTTATTTCAAGTTTATTTTCACTTTATAATTCTCAATTGTACACCATCTTTAACATTGTTTTTTAATCATTTAGATTATTTTCATTAATTAAATATCCAATAGTACAATTATTAAGATCATTATATTATTATATTATTATTATTATTATTATTATTATTATTATTATTATTATTATTATTATTATTATTATTATTATTATTATAACTGTTGTTTTGGTTTCTCTTGCTTTATTATCATTATTATTATTTCTATTATCATATATACGTGTGTTTATGTGTGCAAGAAAGAGAGAGAGAGAGAGAGAGAGAGAGAGAGAGAGAGAGAGAGAGAGAGAAGAGCTAACAAAACACTACCGGTAATTTTAAGATGGAAAAGATTAACTAATTTCGCTGAAGTTTTCCCAAGGAAAAAGAGAAGAAAAGTTGTCCTGATTAACTTTGCCCTTTCGCTGAGTGTTTTGGAACCTGGTGACATTTTCTTCAACTCTGTTTGGCTAATGGTGGGAAATTTATATTTTTCAAGAGCAATTTGTCTCTCACGTTTCATAAAACTGCCTCTTTATATTTTTTTGTATAATATTACACAAGTTTTTAAAATACACAAATATTTAAAATTTACTTACACTTACACACACGCACATACACACACACACATACACACACACACATACACACACACATATATATATATATATATACATGTATGTATATATATATATATATATATGTATATATATATATATATTTATATATATATATATATATATATATATATATGTATATATATATATATATATATATACATATATGTATATATATATATATATATATGTATATATATATATATATATACATACGTATGTATATATATAATATATATATATATATATATATATATATATATATATACATATGTTTATATATATATATATATATACATATGTTTATATATATATATATATATATATTTATATATATATATATATATACACATATATATACTGTATATATATATATATATATATATTTATATATATATATATATATATGTATGTATATATATACATATATATATATATATATATATACACATATATATATTCATTCATCTATATTGACGCAAAGGGTCTCTGTAAGATTTTAGATCAATACTTCTCCACTCATCATCTCTCACATCACTCTTCATTGGCTTCAGCCATGTAGGCCCGGGTCTTCCAACTCTTCTATTGCCTTTTGGAGCCCAGTTAAAAGCTTTGTGAACTAATGCCTCTTTGGGAATGCAAAGAGCATTCCCAAACCATCTCAATCTACCACTCACCATGATCTCATCCACAATTATTACTCGCATAATCTCTCTTATAGTTTCTTTCTAATATTGTCCTGACTTTTAACTTCCAATAGTCTTCTGAGGTCTTTGTTTTCAAATCTGTAAAATCTGTTGGATATTGTTTCATTTTCATACCACGACTCATGTCCATATAATAACACCGATCTCAATAAACTGATACATAGTCTGATTTGTGTACGTAAAATCAGGCGATTTGACACCTATATCTTTTAAATGTTAATTTTTTCACTATTATGAATATCAATTTCAAGTCTTTACTATCTAAAAGAAATATTTATTAATAGTCAAAATAGCTCGAAAATAAAATATAGTCGTGTTGTACAGTTAATGTACTCATTTGCACAAGTTCATGTTAGCAGGACATTGAATTAGAATATCTGAAGAATACATATTTCTTTCATATATCATTATCCTTTTCATGAATAATATTCATAAAATTTTCCTAATACATCGCTATTATCAATAGATAATGTATTTTGGTAAATTTTGTGTAAACTTTTATATTTCCTTAATCATGATGGGAATTTCTCTTTGCAAATGTATACGTGAGTTTTGTTATTTCTTTTTATTTTGATAGAAACAAACCTTTACTCAAAACAAAATCGTTTTTCAAAAACATTTTCCAGACCTTAAAAAAAATATGTTCATTATGATGCATTTAAATATCAAGTATGCGATTAACCCTGGACAGGTATGATGGGTCGTACGCGACCCCTAGAGCATGTTCAAAACCTGTTTTTTCCCCATAAATCATCAGCTGTCTCGAATATAGAAGTGATCGACTTGCAAGGGGTGACTAGTCTACATGCCATTGTCTGCTTTAGGACTGATTTTCGTCTAACTTCCCTCCTTCCCTGTTTTTTTACCCCCCCCCCCCCCCAGGGGTCGACCTCGACCCAGAAATACCTTAATAGGGGTAAGTGATCAAACAGCAAAGTTATTACATAATTATAAATTGTCGGACAGTGTTGATACTTGTTTGGTTCTTTATAGTTGGAAAGTGTGGGTGGATAGTGTATCTACCACTTGCATGACATTGGTTTTGGCTTAGATGCCATATATTGCCATGAGGTCCTTTTTCCCTCAAATGCTAATTTCTGATTTTTTTAAATTTTTTGTAAATTTCTGATTTTTTTCTATTTATTTTGAATTTATCTTCAATAATGGCCAGCAGGCAGTATTCCCTCGGCATGGATGTCATCAACACACTTCTAATGGAGTTAAAAAGAGATGTTGATGATAATAAGGAGCTTGCCAACCTCATGTGTTTGTTATTTATTTCCTTGATAATTTCTCCTTCGTATTTGTAAATATTTTTCTTATGTGTATTAGGTACTTGAAATTCATTTATATAGTGTTTTATTATTATTATTATTATTATTATTATTATTATTATTATTATTATTATTATTATTATTATTATTATTATTATTATTATTATTATAGTTTATGTATATATAATAATTTTATATTATTTTACTTTTATTGGTCAGCAGTTTCTTAATTTGATTTCATTTTACTTTGATTGGCTACCGATTTGCTATTTGATATCCTTTCACTTTTATTAGTTACTAATTCTATTTTCTCTTGCTGTAAGTATGGTATCAATTTTGTGTTGGTCACATCAAGCTTCCTGAAAGGACTTACTGTCATAGCTGCCCACCTAAGACTGACCACATGACAAACACCACTTGTTTGAGGAGCAGGAAGCCTGTTTGTCTATAGCTTCAAACTGTCTTGTATCTGAACTGTACCTGATAGTTATAGCTAGGTTAAATCATGAAACTTTCTTTTTTTTCTACTTGTTTGTATAAATACTGAAATTTTAATCTTTACAAAATAGATATCACCCATTTTTTATCTAAAATTTATTTCAAAGAATTTAAATTTTATATGATAAAAAACATTGTCAAACATCCAGAAAGCCATCATATCAGTTTTATTCCAATACACCAATAATTAGATAAATAAATAACACCTTGAAATTTACATACCCATTCTCCATTTCAAGTGATAGATTGGGCTGTAAGAGTTGTTGCGGTCTGCGGCCATTTTGTTGACAAACCCGAAAGGTAAGTTGGCATATCTATATATATTCTTGTTCTGTATAGAATTCGTGATATTTTGGTATATTTTAATGCATAAATATCATATTCCATAGGTGATACAATGATTTTCATAAGAAATTTACATTGTGAAACTAGGCTGTCAAAAAATTACCTTTAGATTTCGCCCCTGATATAACAGTAAATTACATCTTACTGCACATTTCATTATGTATTTCTGTTCTAGATAATATGAGTTTATTTTATAAAGAAATTAGCCTCTTCCCATTTCATTTAGGTACCAGAAAAAATTAGTGAAACTTGGACTAGTTTTTTGGCCTAAAAAAATTACCTTTTTTTTCTCATTTCAGATCTTGACTTCTATGGGTCCAACTCATTTCCAGCAATTACACGCTGTTGCTTTGCCATCTAAGAAGGTGTCGCTGAAGGGATTTATGTGTATATGTATATTTCTATTTTTTGTGAATATTTATGTCAAGTCTTTTTTTTGTATACTGAAATTTTTAATATATATCCAATAAATAGTTATTTTGTAGATGGGTATCATTTATATTTTCAGTAGTTTTTAGCATTCTTTGAAGTATTTTTAGCAAGTCAAACAGTAAAGATTGATGCATAACCAAATTTTTCCTGAATTTTTTTTGGAGTCGGGGTCGAACTCGACCCCTAAATACCTAAATAGGGGTGTCCAAGAACGATACATTTACAGGGTTAAAATACACACATAGACACACAAACATATATAACTAATGGCTTGGTCAGGGCACCAGGACCCCTTGGGATACTAGAGCTGGAGATTTATTGGGTACTTTCACTAGCTAGATAATACTATATTGGATCGCTCTCCCTGCTTACGCCTCGTTTATCCTTTGCGTAAACATTCACCGAATAGTCAGCCCTACTGTTTATACATTCCCCTCTGTCTGCATACACATTATAATATTGAGTTTACCCAACAATTTTTTTCACTCTAGGAGTTCACTACTGCTCTGTAATTATTCTCTAGTGTTGGGTACTGCAATAGCCTCTGTACCATGGTCTTCCACTGTCTTAGGGTAGAGTTCTTTTGAATGATGGTACACTTGGGTATTCTCTTTTTTCTCTCCCACTTTTTTTTCAAAGTGTTCATAGTTTATATATTAAATATCTATTTTCATGTTACTGTTCTTAAAATATTTAATCTTAATAATTAATTGCCTCTCTCTTAGTTTATTTATTTCCTTTCCTAACTGGACTTCTATGATCCTTCTTTTCCACTTAGGGCTATAATTTAGCCAATAATGATATATGTGTACG
>NW_027168581.1:55000-60000 GCF_036898095.1 Palaemon carinicauda
ATATATATATATATATATATTCTTATTTATATATATACATATGTATATATATATATATATATAAATATATATATATATATATATATATATATATATATATATATATATATATATATATATACTATATATATATATATATATATATATATATATATATATATATATATATATATGTATATATATATATATATACATACATATATATATATATATATATATTGGCAATATTACTGCACTCAGTAAATGTGTTTGTGGTAGCTCAAGTCCAACTGATTACTGCCCAATTTCCATAGCTCCCATATTATCTAAACTTTGTTAACGTCTTCTGGCAAAATGTCTTAATAGGTTTGTTGAAGGTAATCATATATTCCCTAGTTTGCAATTTGGTTTTCGTAAAGGCCTTGGAGCACGAGATGCCCTTTTTACAATCTCCAGTGCTGTACAGAAATCCCTTGATTGTGGTCAGGAAGTTCGTTTATTGGCCTTGAGTGCTGCTTTTGACCGTGTTATTCATGAGGCCCTTGTTTTCAAACTCAAACAATTGGAAGTGGGTGGGTAATTTTTTAGCATTATTATTGATTTCTAAATGAATAGGTCTCAAAAAGTTGTGGTTGATGGGCACCATAGTGAGTATAAGAATGTGTTCCACAGGGTAGTGCTCTTGGCCCATTACTTTTCATACCATATACACATGACATATGGTTTAGCCTAGAAAACAAGCTTGTTGCATATGCAGATAATGCTACTCACTTTGCATCAATTCCATCCCATGAATGTAGATCTAGGGTGGGTGAATCCCTTAATAGAGATCTAGCTAAAATTAGTGCATGCTGCAAATTATGGGGTATGAAGTTGAATCCTAGCAAAACTCAAAGTATGATTTTAAGTAGGCCAAGTACGGTGGCTCCTCAACATCCGGATCTCAGTATTGATAATGTTTCTTCAAATTTGTATGACTTAAAATCTTAGGTGGGATTCTCGACACAAAAGAATGGCTTATAGCCAAGTCTTATAAGATTTTCTGTGATCAATCTATTCTGAAGAAGTGTTTTAATTCTTTCATTCTACCTTGTTTTGAGTCTTGTCCTCCTGTCTGGTCTTCACCTGCTGATTTTCATATTAATCTGTTGGACAGAAACTTACGGTATATCAAATTTTTTATTACTGATTTAGATAATAATCTTTGGCACTGTCATTCAATTAGTTCATTATGCATGGTGCATAAGATTTTTCATAACTCTGACCATCCTTTACGTTCATATCTCCTTGGAGTATTCTATTCTGTTCCTAATACTAGGCAGGCAGTTAATTCTAATAGCCAGGCCTACATCATGGGGCTCAATACTACACAGTATTCTAGAAGTTTTATTCCAGCTGTGACCATGTTGTGAAATTATCTTCCTAATCGGGTAGTTGAATCAATAGAACTTCAATAGCCCAAAGTTGGAGCAAATGTTTCTATGTTGACCAGGTTGATATGAGTCTTTTTATAGTTTATATATGACATATCTGTTTAGACGTTGTTAATAGTTTATATATGACATATTGGTTTTGACGTTATTATTGTTTATGAAATGATTTATTGTTGATTTGTTCTCATCATTTATTTATTTCCGTATTTCCTTTCCTCACTGGGCTATTTTTATCTTTTGGAGCCCTTTGGCTTATAGCATTTTGCTTTTCCAACTAGGGTTGTAGCTTGGCTAGTAATAATAAAAATGATTATTTTTGAAATGCTGTAAAATATAACTTTAAAACTCCTTACATATTTATCAGTATAGTAACATAAAAAGTTTACTTTATGAAAACATTTTAGTTGATAGAAACAAAAAATTAACAGAATAATCAATTGGAATCTCCCCTTCTGTGAGCTAAGGATGGAGGATTTAAAAAAGCCTATAGGTTTACCTGCTGAGTTATCACCAGCCATTACCCGACCCTCCCTTGTCCTAGCCTGGGAGGAGTAGGGTCTTGGGCGTTTATCATATGATTTTTCCCTGTTGGAGTCCTTGAGCATATATAATCTTGCAGATTAGTGAATAATAATAATAATAATAATAATAATAATAATAATAATAATAATAATAATAATAATAATAATAATAATAATAATAATGATTCTACATGGTCAGTCTCGTAGAGCATTATCTTGCTAGGGCATGGTCATTATCTCTTGCATCTGCCATTCGTGGACGCTTTTTAACCTTTAAACCAGCCCTGTGCAACCCTTGGCCCAAGGGCCACATGCAGCCCTCAAAGGCTTTCACTGCGGCTGTTTCTCCTAATGAGAGAGAGAGAGAGAGAGAGAGAGAGAGAGAGAGAGAGAGAGAGTGTGTGTGTGTGTGTGTGTTTGTAACCAACTAGAGCCCACCAAAGGTTTGACTAAATTTCTATTCTGGTGTACTAATCTTTCCATTTTCTTTTTTAATTTCATTCACTAATGTACAGATTTTCATTATACTCTATAAAAACAGAAAATAACATATTACATAAAATGTTTAATTGTTAGATAATAATAGATTAAATGACCCTTTGCTGTCTGTCTATTAATCTGACACGTATGATTCGTGTACTGTAGTATAGTACGTGTGTTCTCACCTGACAATGATATTGGTTATACACACACACACACACACACACAAATACACGCACACACACACACACACACACACATATATATATATATATATATATGTATATATATATATATATATATATATAAATATATATATACACACACATATATATGCACACACACACACACACGCACACACATATATATATATATATATATATAGTTCTGCATATGTCTGTATAAACTAATAAATTATAGCACTTTCAATAACAATGATGACTACCATACGTTCTGATATTGACTTTTAGATATGCGGAACAAAATACTAAAACTGCTAGGATTTGAACATGAGACATAACAATGTTACAAAGTTGGCCCATCAGTATATTCTCTCTGAGAGAATAACAATCTTCTGGAAGATTGAACAGTTATATCCTGCCCTTAGTATGCATTACTAAATCTGATTATATTTTACAAAAATGACCTCCAACTTAAAAAGGTTGCCAGAGAACCTTTTGCAAACATTGATAGGTAGAGAGCACAGCTCTCGCTACAGAGATTTGATATCTTTGTAAATATATAATATATGTCTTATGTCAATTCCAATATTTTCACAGCTCTGATAATTATGAAAATTAATGAAGTTTGTCTGATAAAATGAATTAGTAAGAGAGAGAGAGAGAGAGAGAGAGAGAGAGAGAGAGAGAGAGAGAATACTGCCTAGTAATCATTTTTTTTCTTCTTTGCATTGAAGGTATTTGATAGATGTTGTTATCTTAAAAATTGAAGAATGTCTTTTAGTGTTAGCCAGACTAACAGTATAACTCAAAATCATCTGCATTCAGTCTCACGGAACAACGGATCTGCTTCAACGTAACTCTTTCTAGCAGTATGCTCATACCATCTGGCTAAAATATCCCATTAGATAGATTAACACCATTATACCTTAGTAGAGTCCAGCTGTGAAACAATTCAACCTGCCTAACAAATCCCAAATACCCGTCGTAATTGCAAATAGGCTTTCAGTAAAATATCCACTCAATGACTTTTATTTTCATTAAAAAGTATACGATGCACTGTTCTAGGAATGTGCATTGCTTTCTCTCTCTCTCTCTCTCTCTCTCTCTCTCTCTCTCTCTCTCTCTCTATCTGCAAATACTGATAAAACTACATATCTGTTTTTACTAATAATAAATTACTATTAAGAAAGATATGAAATTTAGGGAAAAAAAAAAACTTCAAAATATTCCCGCTTTCGTTCTTTTGAGTTTAATTAGTTGGGGATGAATATTAGAATAAAAGAAATATTATCATATATAGAACATACTAAAACGCCAAAAGTGCTGAAAAATATATATTTAAAAACGGGAGATCATCTCAATTAAAAAAAGAATTGTTTTGAGTCCCAGAAGGAACTCATTTAGATTGCTACTATTTCGATGTACCGATTTGAAATTTGGGCATCGTAACACGAAGTACCACCGTCTGTTGGGTTACAGTAAAGCTCAAAATAGCTTCTCATCCAATTGCATAACAATCAAATTCTGCCTTCGTCTGAAGTCAATAATAGATCAGAATTGAGACACAAAGAGTTACTGGGGCGTGTATGGCTTAGATATGTGTCGTGCATTGCATTATCTGTATATGAAATGTTTCTGAAAGCAACTGTCCAAGTGTATCTGTTCCACTTTCATCTATTGTAATAAAAATGCTAAATCTGTAATTAGTTTTATATTTGGAATACTAAAACAGGATCTTTGATGTTTGGTGAAATGTCTTTTTATCACATGAAGTCTTGAATTTGGCCTACCAGTACTATGAGTGCCTGACAGGATTTTAGACACGTACACACAAACACAAACACACACACACACACACACACGCATATATATATATATATATATATACTACCGCTAGAGAGTTATATGGTCCTTTGACTGGCCAGAGAGTAATATATTGGATCCTTCTCTGTGGTTATGGTATTTTCCCTTTGCCTACACATACATCAATTATTTGGCTTATTCTTTCCATATTCTCCTCTGTCCTCATACACGTGACAACGCTGAGATTACCAAACAATTCTTCTCTCAACGGTTAACTACTGCACTGTAATTGATCAGTGGCTACTGTCCTCTAGGTAAGGTTAGAAGAGACTCTTTGGCTATAGTAAGCAACTATTTTATGAGGACACTCCAAAATCAAACCATTGTTCTCTAGTCTTGGGTAGTGCTTTATTCTCCGTACCATGGTCTTCACTGTCTTAGGTTAGAGTTCTCTTGCTTGGGGGTACACTCGGACACACTATTCTATCTAATATCTCTTCCACTTATTATATAAAGTATTTATAGTTTATATATGAAATATTTATTCTAATGTTTTTACTGTTTTTGAAATAGTTTTTCCTTGTTTCCTCTCCTCAGTGGAC
>NW_027168582.1:0-77500 GCF_036898095.1 Palaemon carinicauda
TGAAAGTACAGAAGGAGACTTTCCTGTTCTTCCTGTTCTAGGCTGTATGACATAGATAGCAGTTCAGATCCACCAGGTGATGGTTCCCTTAAATGCTAATATCTTTACCTCTTGATTAACTTTGCAATTGTGTCCTTGATGTATTGAAGATTCTGAGCTCTGAAAAGGACATGGATACCCTTCTTTATTTCTTCTTGTGCTTTGTTTTCTGCCTTCAACATTAACACCAGAATACTGTGGTTGGGAAGTAGCTGGTTTTGTCCGCAGATGGTCTGTGGGTCGACATGGGATGATGTTGGGGAAACAGTGTGGGATATTATTGATGTGGGTATGAGGGCGGGTATGGTGTGGGTGCAACGTGTAATGAAATTAATAATTAAAACCGTTGTTTAAAAGAATGCTCTCTCTCTCTCTCTCTCTCTCTCTCTCTCTCTCTCTCTCTCTCTCTCTCTCTCTCTCTCTCTCTCTCTCTCTCTCTCTCTGTGAGTGTTGGGAAAGACATAAGTATTCTGGGAGGGTCTGATGTGCACCCAGTGAGCCTTTCTGTCTTGATGAAGTGGCCATGACTGTGGAAGTTTACTGCACATGGCTTTCATCCACACAGCAGTTGCGTTTGAATATGGGAGGGATAGATTTTTAATTTACCTAGGAGCCACCCACTGTTACTAGAAATTGTTTTTTTAATGACAAATGCATACACACAACAACACACACACATATACTGTATTGGCTGTTTGAGATGTTAAAGAAGTTTTCATATTGAAAATTAGGTTTAAGAAGAAAAAGGTTCTTTGCTATTTAACCTCTTGCTTTTGTCGTTTCAGGTTTAGTCTGCTCATGCCCAGAGACAAGGGACAGTAACAATACCCCTAGCGAAGGCCCCACCAGTGAAAAATAGCCCAGTGTGGAAATGAATTAAAGTAGAAGACTGTCGAGCTCTAGCGGAACTAGAGCTCCAGTCCAGCGATTGCCTTCAAGAGTCCAAGTAAGTATTTTTGTATTTGTAGGTCCTGTTCATTTTTTGTATTTTTTTGTATTTATGAACAGATGGATCTATTTATCAGGTGTAATTATTATTAATATTATTATTATTATTTTTATTATTATTATTATTTTTATTATTATTATTATTTTTATTATTATTATTATTCATTATTATTATTATTATTACCTGCTAAGTTACAACCCTAGTTGGAAAAGCAGGATGCTATAAGCCCAGTGGCCCCAACAGTGAAAATAGCCCAATGAGAAAAGAAAACAAGGAAAAATAAAATATTTTAAGAACAGTAACAACATTGAAATAAGTATTTCCTATATAAACTATAAAAAAAACTTTAAGAAAACAAATGGAAGAGTAATTAGACAGAATACTTGTGCCTTGCCACTGAATCGTAGACAATGCTCTTTTACATAGGTCTCTTGCTTCTAGTACGGTATTATTATCATTACTATTATTATTATCATTATTATTATTATTATTGTTATTAGGTACAGACAACCCTAGTTGTTACATGTATAATTGTTCCGTAACTGAAGTACAAACCACACTATTTAATATGGGTAATTACTTTCGGCGTAGCTGAAATGACGAGCCATTAGAATTTTAACGAGGGTTTACTACCCCACCGCTAGTTAGCGGGGGGTAGGGGAGGGTAGCTTGCTACCCCCCTCTCACAGCTGTGCTTGAGCTCACTTTGATCTCGGCTCGGGTGGTAGTTGGACGTGTCTGCTCTCACCCTCGCCTCTCTGACAGCCATTAATGTCTCTGACCGCCCTTGTGGAACATTCATGTCGGCGGTCGAGACTTACCCTTACACCCTTTGCCCTTACTGTAGAGGCCAACGGTGTGATAGTGGTAATAAGTGTGGTGAGTGTAGGGAGTGGTCTACCTCCCAGTGGGAGAGGTTTTCTCGGCAACTTAAGAAGTCTATGTGGGATATTTCTCCTTTGAAGTTTTCTTTGAAAGGAGAAAATCCCAAGGATTCTTGTTCCGTTGCCCAAACCTCCTCCGAAGCTCACGCTCGATCGGTCTCTTTCGAGAGACCGTCGAGTGGTAGCGTAGACCGTGGTTCTGTTTCCCTATCTCGGGGTTCGAGAGATGGCGTTGCCTTCCCTAGCAAGGCAGCTCCACCTCTTCCCCCGGGGGAGGATTTAAATTTAAATTTAAATGTAACAAATTTATTCCGATTGGGGGCCGCTGTCAAACAATCGCCGACTTTGGCAGAGGTTGATCCTTTGTCTATTGTTGACGTTGTGGTGTCAGAGGTATCCAATGCGGTATCTTCTAATATCTCTGCCTCTTCTCATCCCGCAGTAGCTGAAGGCTTAGTTTCTCCCGTTCCTGCTCAACCTACGAGGGAGAAACTAAGTCCAACAGTCTCTCCTGCCGGAGATTCTCTCCCTCGGGGGAGTTCACTCACAGAGACTCCTCTTCGGAGGACTGCTGAAGGTCAGCTTGCCGATCCAACGGCCCCCAGATGGCGTATACGTCGCAAGGCTCGCCTTCCTCTTTGCCGCAGAGGCCTTCCTTCACCTTATAGGACGGTGAGGAGGCGCTTCTTTGGTTCATCATCGTCGTTGCAGTCCGCCGCACAGGAGCCTCGTCATCAATCACCGACTGTTCCTACTACGACCCTGATTCTCTCTGCGGATCGTTCGCGATCCTCTTCGGTGGAAGGTCGACCTTCCACCCGACAGACCTGCTGACCTGCCGTTGCCGTTCCTGGCAGCTGATGCGCTTTATGCGCCAACAAAACCTGTCTATCATAGTCAGGCACCTGTCCCTTCGGGGCATCAAGGGCGTACGCGCCATCATACGCGCACTTCCCTTACGCGCCATGCTAAGCATGCGCTCCAACGATCACCTGACCACACTAAGATAGCGCACAGGCGCTCACCTGCTGAGGTTCCTGAGATAGCGCACAGGCGCTCACCTGCTGCTGTTCCTGAGATAGCGCTCACCTGCGCGCCTTCAACCTACTGCGCGCCAATGCTCTCCTACGCGTCAACGCTTGCCAACGCGCCAACGATCTCCTGCGCGCCCATGATTTTCGGATCTGGGTGCGGTAGGGAACTCTAAGACTTCTTCTACTCGTCAGCGCTCGCCAGCGCTCAATTGCACTCATTCACCTGCGCGCGCCCACGCCCATCCGCTACAGCGGCTACACACCGCCAGCCTGACGTGCGCCAACAAACACAGGTTCCGACTGCGCGCCCGCGCGCAAGGGATATCTCTCCTGCACGCACCCTACAACATATTCTGGGGCGCGCGATCTCTCGCCTGCACGCCCACGGGCCCTTCATCCTGATCCTGCGCGCCCGCACGAACATTCACCCTCGCGCGCGCGAGCGCACAATAAGCCTCCTGCGCACTCTCCTGGGTCCCCTGCGCACGCTTCTACGTGCCATTGCTCGCCCGTGTGAGCCCTCGCAATCGCGTTCGCGCGCGCATCAGCATTCCCCCGCACGAGACCCCAGGTATTCCCCATCACGCGAGCGCCAGCGCGCTGCCCTGTGCGATCATCAATACCCTCCCGCGCGTGAGGCTGCAGGACAACGCACGGCAAGGTCACCACCGCCACATTCTCCCCCCCCCCTTGCAAGCGCAGAACAGCGCGTTCGCCGGTGGGGGGCAAGGTTCCAGAAAGGTCCAGGGGCATTTCTTCTTCCTTTTCTTTACAGGCGAACCCCCCTATGGAAACTCCTCCCAGGGATCGGTCGATCCCTGTCCCTCCAGAGGGAGTGTCTGACAGTGCAGCCGTCAGCCAGCAGCCTTGGTTTGGGGCACTAGTCAGAGTGGTTATGCAGGCCTTCAAGCCTGTTCTCTCTGAATTGGGTCACAAATCCTTGGCTGCGTCTACCCCCCTGAAGAGAAAAAGAGGAGTTTCGGACGCGGTGACTTCTCCGAGGACTAAGCTGTCTCCTCGTAAGCCTTCGAGGCAGGCCCCCCCCCAGACTTTTTTTCCCTCCCTGTCAGACGAGGACTACCCATCCTCAGGGGAGTCACGTGAGGTGAGACTTTCCCCCATCGCACCAATGGGGGAAACCCCACCTCACACTGGAAAGTCTTCTCGGGTAAGGGCAGAGAAGAGCCTACCTCCGTCGTTGTTGGAGTCCTACATCCCTCCCAGGAGGGAGTTGAAGGACTCTAAAACAGTACCGAAATCCTCGACAAGACTTAAAAACGGAGCCAGCCAGTCACTCGGAGAACGTCAGAACGTCCGCGATTTTCCCCAAGAAGAGCCTTTGGGGACAGGAGACTTCGCTGCGAGTCCATCCAGAGGAGAGCTACAGGAGTCAGAACATGCATTTTGGCAAGTTCTAACCCTTATGAGGACTTTCATTGGGTTTGCTGACCCAGAGATTCCCCCTCAAGAGGGCAAAAACACGGTCTTGGACCGAGTATTTTGGACTTAAAAACCCTCTAAGGCCAGTGCGGCTCTGCCCTGGTCTCAGGGGGTTAAAGAGTACCAGGGGCAAGATTGCAGTCCAACTCTCTCAGCTAGCCTCCTCCAGCCGATCCAGTGCCGGCAACAAGCTTCTCCCACTTCCTCGCGTACTGCAGAGGGGGTACTTCGAGATCTTAGAGGAGCCTTGTTTAGCTCTTCCCCTTCACCATTCTTAGGAAGAGCTTACCAGGGGAGTCCCTCTTGAGAGAGACTCCAACTGGCAGGTCTCATTCTCAGCGACTGAGATCCTTAATCAGGAGAAGGTTGCGAAGTGTGCTATGCAGGCCACTAAGTGGCTTGACATCTGGTTAGGGACCTTAGGTATTCTGATACGTTCGGAGGATTTCTCCAAAGAACGTACCAGGAAAGCTATGGAGACCTTTTTACTCTCAGGCACTCGTACGATCTAGTTTCTGGCCCACCAAGTCTCGAACTTGTGGGCAAACACCATCTTGAAACGTCGGGATGCGGTGGCTGAGAGGTTCCTTCCGAAGGTCCCTAGCACCGAGATAAGCAGGCTCAGACATTCATCCGTGGAGGGAACGAATCTGTTTCAGCATGCTGCTGAGAGGTGGAGGAAGTCCCACCAAGACTCCCTCCTACATAGGGCTTTGACATCCAAGCCCTATAAGCCTCCAGCACCCCAGCAGCCCTGTCCTACCAAGACCACGAAACCGACAACGGCAGCGAAGACAATGGTGTCTAAGCCCTTTCCTCTCAAGGACAGGAAAGGCAAGAAGTCCTCCAGAGAAGGGAAAAATCCTAGAGGGAGCAGCCGAGGCCGCAAACGCTAGGATTGGAAGTCCCCTGCATGTCCACCAGTGGGGGGCATGCCTACAAAGTTGCGCAGACAGGTGGCAGCGACTCGGGGCAGTTTCCTGGACGATTTCCGTAATCAGTCAAGAATATCGCATCCCGTTCACAACATCTCTACCTCTCCTGACGATGAATCCAGTGTCATCGAGCTCCCTTGCCATGGGATCAGCAAGGGGGCAGACCCTTTCGGCAGAAGTCCAGACTATGTTGAAGAAGGGCGCTCTCCAAGAGGTCCTTGACGGGTCCCTAGGCTTCTTCAGTCGACTCTTTCTTGTAAAGAAGGCGTCTGGAGGCTGGAGACCAGTCATCGACCTCTTGGCTCTAAACAAGTTTGTCAAACAAACTCCATTCAGCATGGAGACCGCAGACACGGTCAGACTTGCAGTGAGACCACAAGACTTCATGTGTACACTGGATCTGAAGGACGCGTACTTCCAGATCCCAGTCCATCTGTCTTCAAGGAAGTACTTAAGATTCAGCCTAGACAACAAGGAGTACCAGTTCAAGGTGCCGTGTTTCGGTCTCTCCACAGCACCACAGGTTTTCACCAGAGTGTTCACCCTAATATCGTCATGGGCACACAGGATCGGCATCCGTCTCCTCCGTTATCTGGACGACTGGCTGATCCTAGCAGACTCGGCGTCATCCCTTCGTCAACACCGAGAGAAACTTCTGGGACTTTGCCAGGGTCTGGGGATCATGGTATTTCTCGAGAAGTCCTCTCTGCTTCCCACTCAAAGACTGGTTTACCTAGGCATGATTATAGCCACCAATCTCCACAAAGCCTTCCCATCAGACGACAGCATAGCAAGGCTGAGGAAGGTCGCAAGCCCTTTTCTCAGACGAGAAGAGCTTCCAGCCCAATCGTGGTTACGTCTCCTCGGTCACCTCTCATCTTTGGCTCGTCTAGTTCCCAGCGGTCGCCTCAGGATGAGATCCCTCCAGTAGCGACTCAAGTCCCGGTGGAATCATGGTTACGATTCCCCGGACGTCATGATCCCTATGGGACCTGCGGAATGGTCAGACGGACCTCCAGTGGTGGGTGACAGACGAGAACCTACGAAGAGGAGTGGATCTTCTCGTCCTCCCCCAGATTTGATGTTGCTTTCGGACGCCTCAAAGAAAGGTTGGGGCGCCCACGTTCTACACCACAGGACCTCAGGCCTGTGGTCAGAATCAGAAAAGTGCCTCCATATATAAATCTTCTAGAGATAAAGGCCGTTTTCTTGGCCCTTCAACAGGTCCAACAATATCTGGCGGGTCGCTTTGTGGTGGTGATGAGCGACAACACAATAGTGGCTTACATCAACAAGCAAGGAGGTACCTTTTCAAAGCAGCTATCCCATCTTGCAGTAGAGATACTGAGATGGACCAAAGTCCACTCGATTCCACTATCGGCACGTTTTATTCCAGGCAAGAGGAATGTGCTCGCCGACAATCTGAGCAGACCGTCTCAGATAGTGAGTACCGAGTGGTCTTTGGATCATCTAGTAGCCAACAAAGTCCTGACTTTGTGGGGTTCCCCGACTGTGGATCTGTTCGCGACAGCGTTGAATTTCAAGCTCCCGCTATACTGCTCCCCAGTCCCGGATCCCAAGGCGCTCTGGCAAGATGCCTTCCAACAACGGTGGGACAACATCGACGTGTACGCATTTCCCCCGTTTTGTCTGACGAGGAGGGTGCTCAACAAGACCAGAATATTGGTCAATCTTTCAATGGCCCTCATAGCTCCGCTATGGCGTTAAGCGAAATGGTTTTCGGAACTTCTGCAACTCCTAACGGAACTTCCGAGAGAACTCCCTCCGCGACACGATCTACTCAGACAACCACATGCCAACATCTTCCACAAAGCCGTAGCTCCGCTACGACTTCACGCCTGGAGACTATCCAGCATCTCCTCTCTGAGAGAGGATTTTCGCAACAAGTTGTGATCAGGATGTCTGGACATCTGCGAAAATCATCCGCATCTGTCTACCAGGCAAAGTGGAAAGTCTTCTGTGGTTGGTGTCGTGGAAGGGGTATCTCTCCACTCGATGCCACTATTCCAGCAATAGCAGAGTTCCTTGTGTATATGCGGGAAGAAATGCGCCTTTCAGTCTCGGCGGTGAAAGGCTATCGCTCAGCCTGAAATGTAGCCTTCAGGCTCAAAGGAATGGACATTTCTTCCTCGCTGGAACTTTCCCTACTCATATGAAGTTATGAACTTACCTGCCCTCAGTCGGAAGTGAGACCTCCTCCATGGAACGTGGTTTGAGTTCGCAGGTCTCTTAAGAGACTTCCCTATGAACCATTACGCCAGGCTTCAGATCGCCACCTAACTTGGAAGACGGTGTTCCTACTAGCTTTGGCTTCAGCCAAGCGAGTCAGTGAACTACATGGTCTCTCGTATGACATCGTCCATTCAAGGGGATGGGGGGAGGTAACGTTCAAATTCGTCCCTGAGTTTATTGCTAAGACTCAAAATCCGGGGGTGGCGGACCCTAGGTTCGACTCCTTCCAGATTTCGTGTCTCCGTTCTGTAACAGATGACCCAGACCATCTCCTACTGTGCCCAGTAAGGAGCTTGAGGCTGTATCTCAAAAGAACGGCTGCAGTCCGTCTTCAGGTGCAAGCATTGTTCGTTAGCACTGGGAGGATTAAGAGGAGGGTCACCAAGAACACCATCTTGGCATGGATTCGTAGGGTGATCCATCTGTCCCTGAATCCAGACCCTCCTCCGCCACGTCGCCCTATAGCATATGATGTCAGGGGCGTAGCTACGTCCCTGGCCTTCAAGAAGAATTTTTCAGTGACGCAGGTTCTTCAGGCTGGGGTGTGGAAGCGTCAGACGACCTTCACAGCCCACTACCTGTAAGACGTGACCCATAGGAGGCTTGATACGTTCTCTATCGGCTCTGTGGTGGCTGCACAACAGCTGGTTTAAAACCTCAGGCTCCTTATTGGACAAGTAGCAGAAGGTTGAGGGCATTGTTACCCAGTCTTAGTCTGCATGAATGAAAAGGTTTGTCTGGCCCTTATTCTTTTCTTCATCCTCCCCTCTCTTGGGGAAAGCAGCATCCTGGGTTCTCTGCACAGCTGACCTCAAACCACTGCAGGAAAACCATGTTTCCTTGTGTTCCTAGTATTAAGCTAATACTGTCACGTCCCCATACCCTGACGAGGTGGTATTGGGAGAGTCCTAGCCTAAAGTTTCCATCTAAAGGACTACAGGTCAACTTCCTAGGACGAGTCACACTTTATTATACCTTCACACACAGCTTGCGTAGTCCGCAGTCCTTGCGTAGCAAGGTTCTAGCGAGGTGCAGGGACTCCTTATTGTTTAAGTGCTGACACACTCAAATAATGAGTGCCCGGGGAAAGCCAAAAACCAGTACTGGCCAGGACTTTCCACCCTTCCTAATGGGTGAGTCACCCCTATTAAATAGCGTGGTTTGTATGTCGGTTACGGAACAAATGACAAATTCGTAGATAATTTGTATTTTTTCTAACTATACAAACCTTAGCTATTTAATCAAACTTGCCCGCCAGCCCTATCCCCCTTGAAGTCCTACCTCCAAGCAAAGTGAGCTCAAGCACAGGTGTGTTTGTGAGGGGGTGGGGTAGCAAGCTACCCTCCCTACCCCCCGCTAACTAGCATTGGGGTAGTAAACCCTCGTTAAAATTCTAATGGCTTGTCATACCTGTTTGCAAATTCATTGACAATGGCCAGTACTATTGTTATTATTATTACTTGCTAAGCTACAACCCTAGTTGGAAAAGCTGGATGCTATAAGCCCAAGGGGTCCAGCAGGGAAGGTAGCCCTGAATAAACTACGAGAAGTAAATAACAATTAATATAGAATTTTCAAGAACGTTAATATCAAAATAAATCTTTCAAATATAAACTATAAAAACTTTAAAGAAACAAGAGGAAGAGAAACAAGGTAGAATAGTGAGCTCAAATGTACCTTCAAGCAAGAGAAATCTAATCCAAGACAGTGAAAGACTATGGTACAGAGGCTGTGGCACTACCCAAGACTAGAGAACAATGTTATGATTTTGGAATGTCCTCATAGAAGATCTGCTTACCATAGCTAAAGAGTCTCTTCTAATCTTACCAAGAGGAAGGTGGCCACTGAATAATTACATTGCAGTAGTTAACCCTTTGAGTGAAGAAGAATTGTTTGGTAATCTCAGTGTTATCAGGTGTATGAAGACAGAGGAAAATATATAAAGAATAGGCCAGATTATTTGGTGTATGTGTAGCCAAAGGGAAAATAAGCCGTAACCAGAGAGAAGGATCTAATGTAGTTGTTCTCCAGTGATCTTTGGCCCTTGACAAATTATTATGGTTTTATTGTAGTCAAAATTAGCATTTTGTTTAATGCAATATAGATCCTATTACTTCACCTTATCATTAATTTTTTCCCAATCTCCATGAAACCAATTTGTTCAAAGAGACATTTATGTGTTTTAACCCAGTCTGGTTTATACCAAGAAGAGACATAAAATTTTACCTAACCTGCCCAAGGGCTCTCCTTACTGAGAAGATTGTCGGCTATTAATGCCAGCTTCTATTTTTTGTATACTGAAGTACGGTCATATATCAGTTCTAATGAATCTTGTGGTTATGGGACCATATAAATTGCTAGCAATGGGGCTTAAAAAGAATACATTTTAAAGGCCAAATAATTCATGTCATTTAGTAGAGGATGAGGATCTAAAGTCTTGCTTTGGTTAATCTTATGGAAGCCACAGTATTAGGAGTGTTCTGTATATCAGTCAATATTGGCTCTGTAGTACAGTATACTTTCTCTAAAGTAAGAGTCAACAAGGATAGAGTACTTAAAACTTAAGTTTAGTCCCCACTTCACAAGAGACTTTTGAACATCTTTTGATAGTAAAAGAAGTCTATTATTGTTAATACTAGTCTACGTTTACCTTTCATTACCTTAGAGACATTTTTGTTAGACACTATGACGGCTATGGAATATGGGTTGTGATAGTTTGGCTTTCATTTTCTTATCATAGAGACCATATTGTATGACTAGGATATTTCGTTTGAACTAGTTATAGTCAGCTTAAAGCATGTAGTGGCTGGAAATTAGTGGTTGCTCTGTGCTCATGACTTTCAGATGTGTGATATGGACAGGAATTTTGATTAACAGTAATGCTTTAGGTCAGTCTCAATCATCATCATCATCATCATCACAATCTCCTTCGTCTATTGACGCAAAGGGCCACAACTTACAGTAACAAGAACTTTGGGTGTGTAGGAAATGCCCCCCTAAATCTTGATGAAGTCACTTGCAGAAGGGTAATGGATTAGGTTTAAGGTGATAGATAAAAGGTCTTTTTGGCTTCTAATCCTGATGCCTGGCAGGTGATCATACTGGAATTAGTATGGACTGCCAGGGGTCATTTTCCTTAAGTAGATATGCACTGCGTATCACATGGAACTGGCTAACCTTTGATGAATCTAGGCAATGAATTCTCTACGGATTTAGTCAGTCTCAATAGCGTTTTCTTTTTTTTTAAACCTATAGAATTCTACAGAAGTCTTTATCTCCATCATCCAAGAGTTTTGTTTTTGATATATGCGATAAATAAGATTTTTATTCATATAATTATAGTGTCTCTGTTCTGCAGTGGTAGAATGCTGAACTGACATTTGAGAATTTTGTCGTATTTGCACTTGTGGCTCACCCAGTCCTCCCAGCTTTGAGTGGCTTCTGTACCATGGTCTTCCACTGTCTTGGGTTAGAGTTCTCTTGCTTGAGAGTACACTTGGGCATACTATTCTATCTAATTTCTCTTCCTCTTGTTTTGTTAAAGTTTACAGTATATAGTTTATATAGGAGATATTTATTTTAATGATGTTACTCTTCTTAGAATATTTTATTTTTCCCTTTTTCCTTTCCTCAATGGGCTATTTTGCCTGTTGGAGTGCCTGGGCTTAGAGCATCCTGCTTTTCCAACTAAGGTTGTAGCTTAGTAAGTAATAATGATAATAGCACAAAGGCAAGAGAGTAAGGAGCAAAGTAAAGTAGACTACTGTACCAAATCTGCGGCCCAGTATGTGCGTTTGTCTACAATTCATGTCGCCAACACCATTTGATGGTATAGCACTGACAATGACTTATGATATACCAATATAATTCTGTATCAGATCTTTAAAACTGTTTTGGTGCCACATTAGCTAATGGTCAATGCAGGCCTGTTAACTTTATTATGCCGTCTGTCAATCTACACTTCATCGTGTAGCTTACTTGCTTATTTACAGCTAAGATACAGTTTGTATCAACTACAAAACTGTGGTACAGGTTCAGAAAAGCAAATACTGTACTATACAAGAACTGAATTTTTTCAACCATCTTATGCTTTATGCATTTCTGATTGGTGCAAACCATTTTTTTCAAGCCCTTTGTGTATAAGTTAGTACTGTGACCCTAAGAAAAACCGCATTGTACACTTAACAAGGGAAGATATGCTGTAATGAATTTGTCAATGCTGAAAAAGAATGCCTATTAATATACAAACACAAAATTTAAAAAGAACTTTTAGTAGGACATGATCCAACCTAACCTAACCTAACCTAGTACTGTAGGTCATTGTTTACATTCTCTTCCAATTCTTCTCCTCTTCTGTCTAATTTCTTCCTTTTCATTGTGCAACTTTAATAAAAATTTCATTAGATTGTGTTTTATATTATAAGAATATTAGTAAATGTTTATGATCAGTACAGTTTTTGGAATAAGATGTCACTGCATTATAATATTAAGTCGTTGCTTCCATTTGAATATTATAGTGGAAAATACCTTATTGATTATTAATATGTAAACCCTAAATAATGGTTTAATCTGAATTTGCAAATGTATTCTTCAGAAGTTCAAACTTGCCGTGAATGTTTAAATGTTTACCTGGATGACATAAGTCACCTTTCATAGTTTATATAAGACAGATCCATTTCAATGTTCTTACTGATCTTGAGACATTTTCTATTCATTATTCATTACTTTTCGTATAGGTTAATTATTTCCTTTCATCATTGCACAATTTTGTCCTGTTGGAGCCCTTGGGCTTATAACTCCTTGCTTTTCCAACCAGGTTTATAACTTTTCTAGTTATAATTGTAATAATAATAATTATAACAATAACAATATTACTAAAGATTTTAGGTCTTTTGCTCTGTGAAATGCATTAACAACTATAAGATTTGTCAGTTTTTGTTCATATATATGAGTTAAAACTTTGTTGATTATTTTGTAATTGTTGAAATGGTTTGTATCTAAAGATGGTAGTGCTGTACTGAAAAATGATTTGATCTTTTCAGGTGTTTAAGGCCTCGGGAGAGCATCATGGCTATAAAAATGTAAGTACCATAAATGTAATAGTTTTTGACTAGGATAAGGTCATGTAGCCTACACTCTTATCATTCTATCCCCATTATTATTAGCCATTAATAGTCCACTACAGAACAAAAGCCTCAGAAATGTCCTTCCACTCAAGTCTGTTTGTGGTCTTTCTGTGCCAGTCCACACCCACAAACTTTCTTAGTTTGTCGATCATTCATCTTTTCATCATTCCCCTTCTTCTTTTGCAATCTCTAGGGGTCTATTCTGTTATTCTTAATGCTCATCTATTATCTATCTTTCTCATTATATGCCCAGCCCATGTCCATTTCTTTTTCTTACATGTTAGAATATATTTTACTTTGCTCTCGTATCCACGTTGCTCTTTTTCTTTCTCTTAGAACTATTCCCATCATTCAGCAAAAAGTTTATATACACATTGTTTACTGGCCTTGAGTCCACAAGGTTTTCACCATAGTCCTTAGTGACATGAGATGTCTTGTAGAAGAAAACAGATAATTGCAGGGATGGAGAAATAAGATTCTGAGTCATAAAGTTTTCATATTCCATACAGCAACAGGGTATAAACAATGGTGCTCTGCAAGGCAAGCAGCTTGTGCGAGGATGTGTATGCACAGAGTGCTGACAGTGCAACTTGTGCACATGCGTTTGTAATGGACAACATTTATAGAATTAACCCTTTTACCCCTAAAGGAAGTACTGGTACGTTTCACAAAAGCCATCCCTTTACCCCCATGGACGTACCGGTACGTCTTTGCAAACAAATTCTATATTTTTGATAATTTTTTGAGAACATTCAGGCATTTTGCAAGAGAATGAGACCAACCTGACCTCTCTATGACAAAAAGTAAGGCTGTTAGAGCAATTTAAGAAATATTTACTGCAAAATGTGCTGGGGAAAAAATAACCCCTTGGGGGTTAAGGGTTGGAAATTTCCAAAGAGCCTGGGGGTAAAAGGGTTAAAGGATGCATTCAAAGAGTTATCTTGAACATACTAAGTAAGTTACTGTACATATAGTGAACTATTATGTATTAGTGTGCAAAGCAAATAACATACAGTGAATTTATGAAGTATGGAAGTACAAAGCAAGTTGCATAAGTGGCATGTGAGCTTTGTACACTATCTAGGTTTGTTTAAGCTTTGAGATCTGCAGGGAGTTTTAGAGGACATTGACGACTTACCATGTCAAGACTAGGGACCACAAGGGATCATATTTGGGAACTTAATTGGGACTGGGCACCGGATATAAGAATTGATGTTTCTGACAGAGCGCTCAGCTGCTTGAGAGCAAATCTCTTACTCACATGATTGCTCTTCAGTAGTGACTTTTCTGATCGTGGCCCATCTGTGTGATGCTCGGTCCTGTTGGCAGCCGTGTTTGCCCACATTCAGCTTGGACAGGGGACAGGTGGGGCATCATAGTAGCATTGCACCTGGGCATCTCTGGCAGCAGCTCAGCAGTCACAGTCATGTGTGTTTTCTCTAGCCAACTTTCCATGGACGACTGAGGATGAGCGGACACACATTACACAGAGAAGATGACCATATAGTACCTGAGCAGGAGAACGACCAGAATGGTTAGGCATGTTTCATAACTCGAGTAGGCCACATTCAAAGGCCCTCCAGTTGTATCCTTAAGGGGCCATTTTGAGGATCTAAGTGTTTAACAGCATTGACGGTGCAGTGGTTTGCGGACTGTGGCCAGAGGTAGCACCCAAACAGCCTAGTGTCCAAATGCCAACCACAACCCAACGTTCACTACACAAAAAATATACTACGGTGGAATAACCAAAAAATCTAGGTAACAGGTCAAGAGAACGGAGGACTGGGCACCACCCCTTGATTTATACTGGGCAAGGGGACCCAGCTAGAATCTTACTTCCTTTTTAAATTCCCTTTCCTTGGGCTAGCGGGATTAACATGTAAGATGACCGTTGATTCATTTCTGAGAAGTTAGCAGCATTTATAGATATAGCTCTATATTCTTTAGGTAAGATGGTTTTAAACTTGGGAAAAAAAATATCAGAACATTAGGTGAAAGGGAAAGAATTCTTTTATACTGACAATGGGACACAGTGTGAAAGGAAAAAAATTATGATAAATGACTTATTAGAAAGATTAAAATAAACAGTAGCTGAGAAAAGGGACAGCAATGGGGTACTATGAACATCGTGAACACCCTTCAGTATGTTCTCAGCTGGAGTACAGCCAATCTCAATGTGGTGGGAATGGTTGCAGCTGAGAACTGCTCGGGATAAGTACTGGTCCCATTTCCGAGATTCCCCAGAAATCACCCTCAGTAACTCACCAATGGTACGATTCACCTGTTCCACTGCACTGTTACTAGAGGGTTTATACGGAGTTGTTTTCACATGTACAGCATTGTACTGCTCCAACAACTCAGTAAATTCCTGGGAAATAAACTCAGGGCTGTTATCAGTCAATATCCGGACTGGAACACGAGGAATAACAGGAAAAACTCGGTCTTCAAGCGCCTGGCATATCGTACTGCTCCTCTTATTCCTTATGGGTACTGTTGTCTCCCACTTGGAATAATGCTCAACTACCATCAGACACCCAGTAAAACCAGTACTGGTTGTTGGGAGACTCACAAGATCCATAGCAACCAATTCAAAGGGAGAATAGGTCACTATTTTCAAGGTCAGCGGGGCAACCACCTCCCTTGAGACCTTACAAGTCTGACATTCCCAACACGTCCGGCACATATCTCTGATCACATTAATCAAAGATCTGTGCCAGATGAGTCGACGGAGCATTGCAATCATTTTTCCAATCCCCCAGTGATCATTCTGGAGGTGTGTCTCGGCAACTAGGTCAATCAGGACATTGAAGGTGACTCCTGGGACTACTGAGCCATCTGGATTCCGCTTCACTAGCAAACCCTGGTGTACTTCCAGGTCCGACAAACATCTCCTTTAGGGTAGTTAGGAGCGTGGAACTCGAGATGCAGGAACCCCAGAGTAGATCATCTCAATGACAGATTGAATCTGTCAGTGATCTCCTTGGATCTTGGACACCTGACTAAAAGACAGAAGAACATTTCCGGAGAACACTCCCTGATCAGGTTCAGGATCAGTTACCTTCATAACAGTGGTCTCGGTATGCAGGGAGGAGACTGAGAGTACCTTGGGAGACAACTTGAGAACAGCAGTATGGTCATACACCAACTGTTCTTGGGGTGAATCCAGTGTCAGGTAGGCTGCGTCCAGTAGATTTCTACCAAAAACAAAACAAAAGTTAATGTCTTTGGCAGCTACCACTGCATAGTTAAACAGCGGTAGCCTCCACCCGGTAGGACACTTCACCTCTAACTGGACGTAGCCTAGAATGCTGGTGCAGGAACCAGTCAACCCCTCTAACTGTTCTCCGGACAATACCTGGTACTCTATGCCAAGTTGGCTCAGTACAGACTCGCTTACAAGACAAACCTGTGCTCCTGTATCAACAAGAGCACAAAATAAGGTCTCCTGTATCATTACTATACCTACTGCCGAGTGTTGAGACATATGGGTACAACTGGACTGACGAGGTGCCTTTTCTGTCACGTACCTGATTACAGGACAATCCTCCGGCACTTCCTGATCATCAGTGTCCAAACCCTCAGCATCAGGCACACAAGATTTTACCTCCGCCTTATGGCCCAGAATCACATCAGATGGAGGGACGTAATTGCGGAGTTCAATCAGAGGGTTAAAATGCACTCCAGGCAGACACTGAAGATACACACACTGAAGCTCAGTCACGGATGGATCACGATAGACTACAGGACAAGTGGGACCCCAATGAACCCAGATTTCCAAGTTCTGTAGCTTAGATGCTGCCAAGAGCAACTCCAGAACTGGGACTGTACCTGGAGAACGCATTGCCTTGATCCTGTTCCAGCTAGTCTTATCCAGTTTGAAGCCTAGTCGACCGGCGTCTTTCAGAAACTGCTAAACTAATGCATCCCGGAGCTTGGCTCCCTTCAGCTGAGAGTCGGGTGCGACACCTTACCCTTCCGTCCAGCAGTTCACGACTAGCTCCAAGGATTCTATGAGAGAATCTGGACCACCACGAACCTCCTTATACAAGGCCAGTCCAGTAGGCAACTTGGGAGTGCTGGGTTTAGTATCAAACAGACAGTCAGTTAATGCGGGCCAGTGGGATAACCAGTCAGCTGCGGCCTTTTGATCACCTGGACATTAGTTAACAATAAAGTTACATTCGGACAGGTCCTCCAGTGTCCGTGCTAGACGACTGTCCACCATCTTGATGTCATGAAGGTACATCAGGGGACGGTTATCAGAATGGATCACGAAGAACTGACCATAGAGGAAGGCCCTGAAGGTTTTCACCCCCATCGCAGAGCAGACAACTCACGCTCAATGGTAGAGTAATGGGTCTCGCAGTCAAGGAAAGTCATGGAGTCGTATGCTATCACCCGATGCTCCCCTTGATATACTCCAAGGACTCCTGGCACAGACAAGCACCAGCACCCTCACCCGAAGTGTCAACAAACAACTCCAAGGACTTAGCATCAGCGGAGTAGTCAGGGTATGACTACATAATGTCCTCCTTGAGTAGTTCCTTCAAGCGCACAAAGGCACCGTCCATTTCAGCAGTCCACTTCAGTTTCCTAGTCCCGTGGGATTTTCGTCCTCCAGCCTTTGCAGATAATGGTTTGGCTATCTGTGAGCACATGGGGATAAACTTCCGTTGGAAGTTTACCAGTCCCAGGAATCCCTGTAGCTCACGCACAGTGGTCGGTCTAGGGAAGTCCTCCACTTTCTGAATGTATTCTGGTAGCTTACGCATACCAGAACGTCCAACCAGATGACCAAGATACTGGACCTCGGCTTGAACCCAAGAAGACTTCCCGAGTTTTTATCTTGAGTCCGTGCTTCTGGAGAGTAGCCAAAACTTGTTCTACAAGTTTCAGGCGTTCCTCAAAAGACGACCCAAGTATCAAGATGTCATCAATGTAGACAACCACCTTGGCTTTCGGGAACTCTTGGAGAATACTCTGCATTTTTCTGTGGAACACTGCAGGTGCATTTTTCAGTCCAAACGATAAGCGTCTGAACTGCCAGTGTCCAAAGGTGGTAGAAAAAGCCGTGTATTCTTTACTGTCCTCTGCCAACGGTAACTGGTAGTATCCACGAACCAGCTCAAGAGTTGTAAAGTATTTGACTCCTTGAAGTCCAAATACGGAATCGGCCATGTTAGGCATCGGTAACTTATCAGAGACAGTCACCTTATTCAGTCTACGGTAGTCCACACATAAGCGTATACTATTGTCCTTTTTTCGGACTGGAACAACGGGTGAAGACCAAGGAGAGATGCTGGGTTCAATAATACCCAGTTCATGCAACTCCTTGCACTGTTCCTCGATGGCGTCAGCGACGGGTTTAGTAAACTGTCGAACTCTCTGATAAATGGGCGTCTCGTCATACAGGTGGATGCGTATTGGTGTGCTTGAGCACTCACCCACGTCATCATCACCAGTACTGATGACTGGAAGATGACGTCGAAGCATTTGAAAAAACTGGTCCTTCTGAGAAAAGCCCAGTTTGTCAGAGATAGGCAGATTGTCTATCTCTTCCAATACGCTCAGTTCAGGAGTCAGGTCACACTCCTGTGCTATCAGGCAGGATAGAGGAGCATCCACCATTGCCATGGTGAACATCTTCCCCAAGAGATCGCCCTTCTTGATCTTGGCAGTTTCTTCAGATGAACCCTTGATTAAAACCGAGGCTTTTCCCTCCTTCAGTTCGAGGATGCCAAGGATAGCTGTAACTTTCTTTAACAGATCTGGAGTTATGATGTCGCCATCATGATACATTTCCGGCCAACAGTTGGTCTGATAAGCAGGGCACCTAAAAGAGGTTTCAAGTCCCTTAGGAAAGTTTACAGTAACTGGAGCAAGTACTGGCTCAATACCGGCAATTCTCAATGAAACAGCTGCGTGGATCTCAAGTGCGTAAAGCACTTGCTGACAACAGGCTCCACGTGTCTGGACATAATACTCCCAAAGAGGCTCTTGGGAAGTACTGCCAACGCTCAGTCGATTTTGGGCTCCGTCAACTATCACCCCATTTGCTCTCAAGAACTGGTAACCAAGCACTACGTGCTCAGCCATAGTCTCTGAAGGCACTACATGGAACACACTCGGGGCGAATGTCATTCCAGGCAGTATAGGGGTCAAGAGTACAGTACCTAAGGTCTTAGGTCCTGTTTGCCCTAAACCCCAGTGACAATGTCTGATTTTCCTTCGGGAGCGTTGGATGCTCTCATTGACTCCGGAGCTGAGGTCAACCTCCTGTCATCGAGAGTTGTGCAGGATTACCAGCTGTAGATGGTACCCAACACCATTGGTCTGAAGGGTTTAGGACAAACAAGACCTAAGACCTTAGGTACTGTACTGTTGACCCCTATACTACTTGTAATGACATTCACCCCGAGTGTGTTCCATGTAGTACCTTCAGGGACTATGGCTGAGCACGTAGTGCTTGGTTACCATTTCTTGAGAGCAAATGGGATGATAGTTGAGGGAGCCCGAAATCGGCTGAGCGTTGGCAGTACTTCCCAAGAGCCTCTTTGGGAGTATTATGTCCAGACACGTGGAGCCTGTTGTCAGCAAGTGCTTTACGCACTTGAGGTCCATGCAGCCGATTCATTGAGGATTGCCAGTATTGAGCCAATACTTGCTCCAGTTACTGTAAACTTTCCTAAGGGACTTGAAACCTCTTTTAGGTGCCCTGCTTGTCCGACCAACTGTTGGCAGGAAATGTATTATGACGGCGACATCACCGGATATAAAAATTGACGTTTCAGACGTAGCACTGAACTACTCGAAAGCAAATCTCTTACTCACCTGATCGCTCTCCAGCAGTGACGTTCCTAATCTTGTCTCATCTGTGGGATTTTGGGCTCTGTAGGCAGCTGTGTTTGCCCACATTCAGCCTGGACAGGGGACAGGTGTGGGAATCACAGTTGCATTGCACCTGAGCATCTCTGGTAGCAGATCAGCAGTCACTGTCATGTGCCTTTTCTTGCCCAAATTTCCATGGACGACTGAGGATGAGTGGACACACATTACAAAGAAGAAGATCGTATAGTACCTGAGCAGGAGAACAACCAGAATGGTTAGGCATGTTTTGTAACTCGAGTAGGCCACATTCAAAGGCCCTGCAGTTGTATCCTTAAGGGGCCATTTTGAGGATTAAGTGTTAAACAGCATTGACGGCACCCTCAAAGTGTCCATTTGACTGCAGGTAGTGTGGCGATATAGTTACGTATTTGGTGTACACTCCAACGCTCTAAAAAGTCAGCAAACTCTATCCTGTTAAACTGCCATCTTCCATTGGTGAGTAGACTCAGGGAAACATCAACCTCTCTGAAGTAGTGGCAGAAGTGCAGCATGGTTCAGGAGGCAGTCATCGAGCCTAGTGTTTATAACACTCAACACCTTGTTGGCTGTCATGGAGTGTGAAGTGTGTGTGGTAACATGGAGCTGTAGGAACTAGTATGCTTGTGCTCCATTGAGCATGAGGTCGCCATCAGTAGAGAGGGCTTCTCACAACTTTCAATACTGTAATAAAAAAGCATGCAGGTAGTACCGATTTGTGGGGAACGCAGACATGATGTAATCGTGAAGGCGAACATAGTGAGGGTTGGCCTGTGCTGCTGTCGACATGTCTAGCAGGGTCTGGGCGACATTGATAGTTAGGGTATCCGCTCCCTAAGAAGCTATTACTGTACAGCACAATGTTGATGACAAACCTGACGTGTGATATTACCTCGGTACAGCAAGTCGTATCCTTGGATATGGGGTAGCTGACTGGTGCCAGGGAGACTGCATCTGGAATCTATATTTCCCGGTGTGCTACACCGTAGTACAGTAAATTGCTATTGTGTCGTGTACTCCTTCACTCTCTGAAGCTGCGGATTTTCAACCATGTTCAGGGTGTAGCTGTTGGTGATGGTCACCAGTTTAAAATGGTCAGTTTGCAGTGTGAAGGTTGGCAGTCTTAGGAGATACAGGGGGCATTTTGTGAGGGTCCAAGTGAGTCTAGCTCTATTGACGGATACCTCGTCTTGGCGTCTGTGAAAAGTTGTATCCACTCTAGACTTCTCAGAGGCATCCGTTATCATGAACCAGTAGGAAAATGTAACCTATCACATAGAGACGAGATGCATCGGTCTGCAAAATAGTCAGCAGGTTGGGTTAAAAGAGACTTGAACAGCCTTGCCTTGATAGTGCATGCTTCACACATTGGAAGGTCTGGTTGTGAGGGCTTGGGAGAAGGAGCTGTGCTGTCACAGCAATATCTGGGGATAACTGTTTTTGGTTTACTAACCACATGAAGAAACGTACATCCGTCTGTCAGGTTGGACAGTGGGTGGAAGTTTTGCAGAGCCAAATCTCATCCTGGATTTGCAGTTATTCTTTCTTCAGGAAGGTTGAAGCCGCAAAAATTCACCTGCGGCTGATGCCACTGTGAACTTGTCTCTGTTGAAAGTGATGCCATTTTTTGGCAGCGGCTGAATAGTTCATGGATCCTGTGGTAGTATTCCTGTAGGTCATATTAAAAGATGAGAATGTCGGTGACAATCTTGACATACTGTACTTCTTCATGCCTTGGAGAGCTGGGTTACTGCGGTAACAATAAGCATCATTGGTGGCAGTGAAGCCCATGGGTTCATGGCAATTCTGGAATGATCCGTAAGGTGCAATAGAAGTCGTGAGGTTTTGCTCCTCCTCTGCTAGCTCCATCTGCCAGCTCCATCTGCCAGGAGCCGTGTAGAGCGTTCACAATGTTAAAGAATTTGGTGGAATCAACAGCGCAGACAACGGCTATGGCCGTGTATGGAGGGTAGGCTGGTCGGGAGGCTTGTGTGTCTCAACTTGGTGAGATCCACTGCAAACTTTTTTGGCTTTCATGATAAGGACTGGAGAGTGACACCATTCCAATGGTGCAATTTCACAATCCTTAATGGTATCTTAGTGGACCATGGAGTCTAGTTCATTTTTGACAGGTTTGCAGAAAGGGTAGGTGATTTGTAGTGAGACGTGTGTGGCGAATAGGACTGTGTCCTCTTTAAGGTGAATTTTCATGGGAGGGCCTGCCATCAGCCTTACTGAAGCTGCTTTAAGGTCCTCCTTAGACATGAGAGATCATATTGGCAGCTCCTCACATTGCTTAACAAGGATGGGCTGTAGAAAGCCTTGCGGGTGATGGCCAACTCCTTGCAGTGTGCATGTCTGAATACCTTTGTGGACTATAGTGTGGTGAGACAGGACTGCTTGTCCAAGGACAGGGTGGCTTTAATGGTACCTTAAGCTGTTGTAAGTTTTTATCCATCGGCCGTGAGTATCACCGAGGCAGCAAAAAGCTGTAGTTTATTCCTGATGATTTGAAGAAGTTCAAAGCGCTGGGGGCCCATCGCTGATATATCAACTCCTGTGTCCGGAAGCATCATAATCTTGGATGTCTTGCCCATTTAGATGAGGACGAATGGTATGGGCGATGCTGAGGGACAAGTAGTTGTGGGAAGGGTATCTACCTTGTGACAATTTGAGGGCTGGCTTGAAGGGGATGTGGTACTTTTTGGCGCTCATCCGTTGTCGGCAACATTCACTTAGTCGTAGTGTCTGCTTGTGACCTTGTTGGCAAGGCACTTGGGAGTCCTCCACCAGTGTCCCTTACAGGTAGAGTTTCTTCATACACTCTTGGCGGCTGGACACTTTTCTGCAGAGCCATGCTTCTTTGTGCAGGAAGGGTATGAAATGTCCCTGTTAGGGTTTGGTTGAGAAGTAGCACCTCTGCTGCCTTGACCTTTTGTTTTCATCGTAGGTAGAGACTGTACTCAATTTAGGAGGGGCACGTAAGGCTATGGTGGCTGTCAATGTCACCTCATAAGAGCGACATTCGTTCACTGTGGTGATCAATGAAGCTGAAGCATTCAGGCTAATGAGCTCTTTGTCCCTGACTCCCATGATTAGGATCAATTTACCTTGAGACTCTTTGCAAGTAGCAGTATGTCCAAGACAGATGTCCATATCCTCTGCTACGTTACTGGGTCCTTTAACCTGCCAGGCAGTGCTACATTGGAGCCATCTCTCTGGTTACGGCTCATTTTTCTTTTACCCACACATACATTTAATAGTCTGGCATACTCTTTCTACATTCTCTGTCCTCATTCACCTGACAACATTGAGATTACCAAACAATTCTGTGCTCAAAGGGTTAACTACTGCACTGTAATTGTTCAGTGGCTACTTTCATCTTGGAAAGGGTAGAAGAGACTCTTCATCTATGATAAGCAGCTCTTCTAGGAGAAGGACACTCCAAAATCAAACCATTGTTCTCTAGTCTTGGGTAGTGCCATAGCCTCTGTACCATGGTCTTCCACTGTCTTGGGTTAGAGTTCTCTTGCTTGAGGGTACACTCAGGCACACTATTCTATCTAATTTCTCTTGTTTTGTTGAAGTTTTTATAGTATATATAGGAAATATTTATTTTGATGTTACTGTTCATAGAATATTTTATATTTCCTTGTTTCCTTTCCTCACTGGGCTATTTTCCCTGTTGTAGCCCTTGGGCTTTTAGCATCCTGTTTTTCTAACTAGGGATGTAGCTTAGCAAGTAATAATAATAATAATGATAATCATCGGTTGAAAAATCTTTTGAAGTTCAAACTTGCAGTTTTTATATTAAACAGGCTGACATAAGTCTCTCTTAATAATTAATGTGAGAAAGTTCTATTTTAATGGTATTACCATTCTTAAAATATGTTGTTTTAATTGTTCATTACTACTCTTGTAGTTTATTTCCTTTCCTCACTGGGCTGTTTTTCCCTGTTGGAGCCCTTGGGCTTATAGCAGCTTGCTTTTCCAACTAGGGTTGTAGCTTAGCTAGAAATAATAATAATAATAATATTAAAGGTTGCATCCTGCTTTTCCAACTAGGGTTGTAGCTTAGCAAATAATAACAATGATATTCTCTAAAGGGAAAGTCATGTGAAAGGGTTCGATGTGCTTTTGGTGAGCTTTGTGTGTTTATTCAGTGGCTAGGTTTATGAAAGCTTTTTGCACAAGGATTTCATCCACAATTAGTATTTGTGTGAATAGGATCGTGATTAGTTTAATTTCTTTAATAGGAGCCACCCACTGTTACTAGCAATTGCAATTGGGAATACATACACATAGATATATACTGTATTGTGCATATGATCATGCTTGTGTCTGCATGAATATATATATATATATATGAATATATATATATATATATATATATATATATATATGTATATATATATATATATATATATATATATATATATATATATATATATATATATATATATATATATATATGTATGTATTCATGCAGACACAAGCATGACCACATGCACAATACAGTATATATCTATGTGTATGTATTCATGCACACACAAGCATAACTATATGCACAAAACAATATATATCTATGTGTATGTATTCATGCACACACTAGCATAACTATATGCACAATACAGTATATATCTATGTGTATGTATTCCCAACTGCAATTGCTAGTAACAGTGGGTGGCTCTATTAAAGAAAATAAACTAATCATGATCCTATTCACACAAATACTATATATATATATGTATGTATGTATAAATGTATATATATATTATATACTTATAAATAGTGTGTGTTTGTATGTGTGTATGTATGTATGTTTGCACACATAGGCCTACCTCTATCAACCATCTGAAAATATTGTATAAAACGGCGTAGTATTTGCTAATAAGCCAATATGCTGTAATAGCATTTAGTATAATTTAGTAATAATTGATATCAGAAAGGGCAAATGAAGAAAAATATCTATACTTTTCATAGATTAGATTGAAAGTTGATGTTCTAGAATCTGAGTTTCTCGACTGACCTTCACACACACACACACATACGGAGAGAGAGAGAGAGAGAGAGAGAGAGAGAGAGAGAGAGAGAGAGAGAGAGAGAGAGAGAGAGAGATATTTGTCAAGGTCGCCGGAACTGCTAGGGAGGTTGAACTCCGTTATGAATATTGATTCACTTCTTTACGTATGCTAATAATTCATTTTACATTATCTGCTTTGATAATATTTGATATTGTTTAACTTATGTTTCGTTGTAATGAAGAAAATGGGTCAGATTTTAACAATAAAACGACGTATTAAGACATTTAAAAAGGGCCATCGGCCTAAAGCTTCCTCCTGTCAGATGGAGGTGATGACGTCATAGTGTTTTGTTTCGTTTTTGTCGTAATATTAGGCTTACTGAGCTAATTAATTGTAATATTTTGATTATAGTTATAATAATGATTATATTAATTATGATAACGAGTTTGTGTAATGTTTATTTCCTATTCTTAGAGATGTACACTTCGTGAATCGTATGATTTAGTCACCTATTTGTGTCTATGAATGGTTGCCATATACCGAGAAATCGATTTGCTATCGTAAAAACGGCCATAATTCTTATATGCAAGCTTTTTGATATACTTTATTTATAGCATTAATGTATATAAGTATTGCGTATGCTCATTCTCTAAAGAATATGCCGGTATAATAGAAATTAAATTGATAAATAAGTAAAATTAGCGGACATTTCGTCCGAAGTTGGTTCGATATCGGACATACCGATCGTCAAACCAAAGGCTATTTGGCTTCTATTATACCGGCTTTATACCTTTACTAATGTGAATAAGGCTTATGTATATGGATTCCTGCCATAGAAAAACCTATTTTGAGATGGAGAAATATGAAAATTAATGCTGATTTTATTTAAAATGATGACTCGAAGTTTCGAGGCGAAGTGATGTGGCATATTCCTTACAACGGCACAAAAATACACATCTGCAAAAAAATGAAAATTCCTGCTTCATAATCAAATATATTTTATCATTTTATCATATTAAATTAGTTATGATAAGCATTTGATAAAAATACATTAACCTTTTTATCAACAAGGTTATATGATAAAATGATTATTACTTACAGAATAATAGCATTGGTTCCAGTTTTAATTACTATTATATGTATTATTATTATTATTATTATTATTATTATTATTATTATTATTATTATTACTGTATTATTATTAATATTTATTAGCCAAGCTACTGCTCTTTATATATATATATATATATATATATATATATATATATATATATATATATATATATATATATATATATATATATATATATATATATATCTATAATCTTGTTTCTCAAATCTTGATGATTCCTCTAAAACACATTTCCATTTAGAAACTTGACATTAATGGTGTTTTCATATGACAATCAGTTTTTTAGATGCATTTTCTTCCCACTTAGTGATTTGCCATCACTTTCAATCAAATGATACTTCTCATTACTCATGTAATATATTTATTTTTATATTTCATTTCCTTTCTTTACTGGGATATTTTCCCTCTTGGAGTCCTTGGGCTTATAGTATCCTGCTTTTCCAACTAGAGTTATAGCTTAGCTAATAATAATAATAATGATAATAAACTTCACAATTTTACCATTTTAATAAGCTTTCATACCAAACAAAATGTTTTATTTATATATATATATATATATATATATATATATATATATATATATATATATATATATATATATATATATATTAAAAGTACTGTACATTAATTAAATCATCAGCATTCCTTTCATAGTACCAATTACTTTGAAAATCCTCTACTTTTTCTCATTTTCTCACAATTTTTAATGATATTTTGTGAGTTAATTAATAGATGCCATAAATGACTTTGTATGAATTTGTTTCCCGAGATTGATTGCATTCCTGCTGTTTCAAATTGCAACCTAGGTGTTTCTCCTACTCTCTGTACCTCTGGTTATCAATGCTTTGCAGTTTTGATTACATGATTAGTCATTTCATTACAATAGGTATAACTTTGATTGATTTGGCTTTTATTGAAATAAGTATTTTGAGTATTGTCCATAGGGATGAATTACAATTTAATAGTATTTCATGTCATTCCACATGAACATGATATCTGTTATACAAGTGTTAATGATGTTTGATTTGAGGGTGAAATACATTATTATTATTAATTGCTAAGCTACAACCCTATTTGGAAAAGCAGAATGCTATAAGCCTAGAGGTTCCAACAGGGAAAATAGCCCAGTGAGGAAAGGAAACAAGGAGAAATTAAGTATTTTGAGAACAGTAACAACATTGGAATAGATATTTCCTATATAAACTATAAAAAACTTTAACAAAACAAGAGGAAGAGAAATAACCTAGAATAGTGTGCCTGAGTGTACTCTCAAGCAAGAGAACTCTAACCCAAGACGGTGGAAGACCATGGTACAGGGGCTATGGCACCCAAGACTAGAGAACAAAGGTTTGATTTTGGAGTTTCCTTCTAGAAGAGCTGCTTACCATAGCTAAAGAGTCCCTTCTACCCTTACCAAGGGGAAAGTGGCCACTGAATGATTACAATGCAATAGTTAACCCCTTGGGTGAGGAAGAATTGTTAATGATGTTTAATTTGAGGATGGAATACATCAATGTGGCATTGTTGGCTCTTCCTTACTGTCACTCCAAATCAGTTACTCAACTGTTCAAAGATGGGCTAGTGAGTTAGGACAGACTGAATTTCAGTATGCCATCAGTAGGTTTCTTTTCCTTCACTGGACTTTGTGTCAAATCAATTATGTATGCTGTCATATGATAGGACTTGTATTGCATTATTGCTGCTTAAGAAATATTCTGGTTTTATACCAACCCAATATATAAACAACACAGTAACACCAGGTTACCATTTTGTACTAGGTCACGGTTCTGGTCTTACAGTCGCAGTCATTCTGGTCTCTCAGCCTTGCTTGTGCTGCTATTTTTATTACTATTGTTTATATGATAATTAAAGAGACATCTAGCTGTACTGTACATGTATAGAATTGATTCCAGTATTATATCCTTTGTCCTACAACCTAGAGACAAAGACATGGAAACTATTCTTCTTGTCACTTTCTATAGGTTCCCAGGGTTCATTCTGTTGCTGTTATTATTATTATTATTATTATTATTATATTATTATTATTATTAGCTAAGCTACAACTCTGGTTGGAAAAGCAGGTTGTTATAAGGCCAAGGGCTCCATCAGGGAAAATAGCCCAGTGATGAGCAGAAATAAGGAAACAGATAGAATAATGTGCCTAGGTGTATCCTCAAGCAAGAGAACTCTATACTTCTTTTATTTTCTAGTGGATCTGAAACAATTGGAAGAATATGTGTGTTGGAAATAACTTTATGAGTAGTTTTGAAGAATGGTGCTTTCATTCATGTCACCTTCAGGTTTTTTAGAGGCACTTTCTTCCCATTTAGTAATTTACCATCACTTTAAGTCAAATGATATTTCTCATTACTCATGCAGTTTATTTATTTACATAATTTATTTCCTTTCTTTACCGAGCTATTTTCCCTCTTGGAGTCCTTGGGCTTATAGCATCTTGCTTTTCAAACTAGAGATGTAGCTTAACTAGTAATAATAATGATAATATTATTATTATTATTATTATTAAATGCTAAGCTACAACCTTAGTTGGAAAAGCAGGATGCTATAAGCCCAGGGGCCCCAACAGGGAAAGTAGCCCAGTGAGGAAAGGAAATAAGGAAATAAGGAAAAATAGAACATTTTAGGAATAGTAACAATATTAAAATAAATATTTCCAATTTAAACTATAAAAACTTTAACAGAACAAGAGGAAGAGAAACTAGATAGAAAAGTGTGCCCAAGTGTACCCTCAAGCAAGAGAACTCTAACCCAAGGCAGTGTAAGACCATGGTACAGAGGCTATGGCACTACCCAAGAATAGAGAACAATTATGATAGTAATAATAATAATAATAATAATAATAATAATGATAAATTTCTCCACAATTTTCTCATCTTAATAAGCTTTTATACAAAACACACAATGTTTTTAATTTATATATATTGATTAATATTAAAAGTACTGAACAATATCTAAATCATCAGCATTCCTTTCACAGTACAGTAGTTACTTTGAAAATCTTTTACTTTTTCTCATTTTCCCAAAATTTTCAATAATCTGTGAGTTGATTTATTGAAACCATGGATGACTCTGTATGAATTTGTGGCCCGGATTGATTGCATTCTTGCTGTTTCAAATTACAGGTTAGGTGTTTCTCCTGCTCTATACCTCTGGTTGCCAATGCTTTGCAGTTTTGATTACATAATTAGTAATGTCATTGCAATAGGTATAACTTGGCTCAGTATTGAGGGAATAATTTCTCATATCCTTTGGATGGAGAGGGGTAATGTTAATTGTTTTGAAAGTATTTCCTGTTATTATTCATGAATTGGATATCTTCTATAAACATTTTAATGATGTTTAATTGGGGGATTTTATTTATAGTGTTATTGGTTCTTCCTTAGTGTTTCCAAAGGAATTACTATACAAGATGGGATAGTGAGTTAAGTCAGTCCTAATTTCAGTGTGCCATCAATAGGATTCTTTCCCTTCACTGGACATTTGTGCCAGATCAAGGGTATGTGCTGGCATATGATAAATGTTAAGGGTGTATGGTTTCAGTTCCAGTTTTATCAGATTAGAGGCTCACCAGAACGACAGCTGGGCAAGACTAACCCCCCACTGCGGTGCCCAACCACAGCAGTGGCCTCCTCCATTATCAGCTTAACTCATGGTCCTGGGCGGGGATCGATCTGCCGCCATGCGAATGCTAGTCAAATACAGTACCACTGTACTAGCCAGAAGGCTTGTATTGTAATAATGTTGTTTAACAAATATTCTGGTGTTATACTGACCTAAGTTATGAAAGCAACATCAGGTCATACTGATTACTAGTTCACTGCCATTCTGGTCTCACAGTCTTGCTTAGGCTGCTGTTTTCTATTGAAATTGTCTATATTAGGTTGAATGCCTATTGCAGGTGTTCATAGGTAGTAGGTTGGCCAGGGCACCAGCCACCGTCAAGATACTACCACTAGAGAGTTTTAGGGTCCTTTGAGTGGCTAGACAGTACTACATTGGATCCTCTCTGGTTATGGTTCTTTCTTTTTGCCTATACATACACTGAATAGTCTGGCCTATTCTCTATAGATTCTCCTCTGTCCTCATCACCTGACAACACTGAGATTACTAAAGAATTCTTCTTCGTTCAAGGGGTTAACTACTGCACTGTATTTGTTCAGTGGCTACTTTCCTCTTGGTAAGGGTAGCAGACACTCTTTAGCTACGGTAAGCAGCTCTTGTAGGAGTGGGACACTCTAGTCTTGGGTAGTGTCATAGCCTCTGTGCCATGGTTTTCCACTGTCTTGGGTTAGAGTTCTCTTGCTTGAGGGTGCACTCGTGTATACTATTCTATCTAATTTCTCTTCCTCTGGTTTTGTTAAATTTTATATAGTTTATATAGGAGATATTTTAATGATGTTACCCTTTTTTTAAATATTCTATTTTTAACTTTTTCCTTTCCTCACTGGGCTATTTTCCCTGTTGGAGCCCCTTGGCTTATAGCATCCTGCTTTTCCAACTAGGGTTGTAGCTTAGCAAGTAATAATAATAATAATAATACTGGGTTCTCCTTTACAGCTCAGTCTTGTAAGAAATTTTCTCTACTCTTCCCTAACTTGTGATCTGTATGAAGATTCTTGTACATGTTTAAAGACAGACTTCATTCCAGGGTCACTTATGTTCCACGACCATTGGACAAAACCTTTCTTTGTGCATATACATGATACAATTTTGTTTTCATTTTCTCCTGGTTTTAAAGCTTCATTCTTTTGTTATGGTAGTGGAAATTGCACTGGAAAATTGGTCCTTGATTATAGTGTACAGAAGTTTGTTATAAATTTTCCTATCTTCTATGTATCTTCAATAGTTGGAAGAACACATAAAAAATAACCTTTGGAGTAATATTGAAGAGCTTTGCATTTCATTCTGTTATTTTTTTACATTTTTCTGGGTCTCAAGGTTATAGTATACACCTTTTTTTGGATTTATATATGTATATAAATGTAAGTAATGTTTTTATATTGAAATGTTTTCTGCTATTTTTGGATAATTAGGTCAAGTACAGTAGGACAATTTTCTTAAAAAGTCGTAAACTTTGTATGCTCTTCTAAGCAGCTTGTTTCACTATTAAGATATCAGTACATAGCTCGGTGGAAAAAAGGTGGTTATGACTTCTGTATCTAATGTACAGTTAGTAACTTTGCTAGGATGTGTTTATTATAGCAAAGTGCAGAGTTACTGGGTGTTTCATTACAAGGTTAGACACACAGGGAATTCACATCTCTTTTCCATCTTATGGATTTTTATTGAGATTCTTAGCACAGCCTGCCAGATATTGAAGGCCTTTTTATTTGCCAAACTGTTTGTGGTATTAAGTGAAATATTTCTACAGATATCCTAATCACTTGGTTTACTTTATAATCTGATACTGTAGGATTAGAACTGTTTTGTAATACAGTGTTTGCTAATGTTAATATTCAGAGTTCAACGATGGAAGTAGGATTTTGACTTAGAATTAGCTGAAGAGGGCACAGTGCAAGCAATATGAGCTTTGTAAAAGTAGGCACTATACTTGTACGCAATATGGACTGTCAGAAAATCCTCCTTTAATGGAAGTGTATTAGATAATTGGTGAACTTTTGCAATCTTTCTGGTTATTTTAGTTATTAATAGTCAAACTTACCTTTGTCTTCAATCTCTAGGCTTTTTGTCAAGTCTTGCTTTGTTGAAGTTCCAATCAACATAACATATACATGGTAAGCAGCTCCTCTAGAAGGACACTCTAAAATCAAATCATTGTCTAGTCTTGGGTAGTGCCATAGCCTCTGTACCTTGGACTTCACTGCCCTGGGGTAGAGTTCTCTTGCTTGAGGGTACACTTAGGCACACTATTCTATCTTATTTCTCTTCCTCTTGTTTTTAAATATTTTATAGTTTATATATGAAAGATTTTTTTAATGGTTTTACTGTTCTTTAAATATTTTATTTGTTCATTACCTCTCTTATTAGTTTATTTAATTCCTTATTTTCTTTCTTCAATGGGCTATTTTCCCTGTTTGGGCCCCTGGGCTTATAGCATCCTGCTTTTCCATTTAGGGTTATAGCTTAGCAAGTAATAATAATAATAATAATAATGATAATAATGCAGGATGGGTTGTGTATGTCATTGGAGAATGATGGAATTAGGGAATACTCTCTTAGAGTTTAAACACTGATTCATCTTGGTCATATACATTTTGAGAAGATTGTCATTTGGAGTTTTCAGAAGTAAATTACTGTAATCATAGATAATTTATTAAAACAGCACTGTTTATTATGCTGAGTTTGAGTGCATTTAATACAGGCAATCAAGTAGATTGTGTTTATTCAAATTTCTTGGTCACATACCAAGATGATGATGATTTAGTACTGGTAATCTTATAGCTAAAGGGATTAGTTATGTCTAAATCTAAACTGTTGTGAGGGAGTTAGCTCTCTGGTAGTGTGTGATGTTAACCTTGCTCAATGCTTTCCTCCAGCCTTTTCCTTCTAACCAATTGTTAACTGCTTTCCAATCTGCCTTTCATCGTGTAAGGGGATCTAACATCACTGAATGCAATCTTTGTAGTGATAAAGCATTGTCATTGAATCAGAATAGTTGTGTTAAAAAAGGGATGGTTCAAACATAATTCATGAGCTTTCCCAGGATTCTCATGTTTTTTAACACATTTCCTTACATGTATAATGAGTTTTTTATGTGTAATGCATTGGGATTAAATACTGTGATGGTAAAAGTTTACTGTCATGTGTTTTGATTTTAATATCAACAGCAATGGGCCACTGAAACATAAGGGGACACAGAAAGTTGGGTTTAATTTGGAGGTGTAATATGTAGTTGTTCATTCTCTTCTAAAATATATACAGGAGTAGTTGATACAAAATTGATTGGGATTATTGAAGTAAAAGTGATGGTGGTAATTGAAATATAAGTAAAAATGCAGTATACAGTATTGATATTCTTGAAATAAGCACTCTTTTTAGTGACAAACTTCATAGTAAATTCTATACTCTACTTTGACTTCATGATATCACACATTAGGCCTGATTTGCTGCACATGATACCTTCTCCATACATGAGTTGGACTTTACCTCAGCCTTAGCTCATAAACAGTACAGTATATTGGTTACAAATTCTCATTTGCCAAGTAAATCATAAGAGCCTATCTAAATACAACCAGGCTAATTGCAGAAATTGAAGCATTCCTTAACTATGTGGAGTTAAAGGACCTCAATGTGTGCTGATGGTAACTTCCTTTATGTCTCTGGTACTGCCTGACAACTCAGTGTCCAAGTATGGTTCACCTGTTATAGTGATTTTTCAGAGTGTGTGAACTTAACTTATTATTGAATTTATCAGATGTAGTGAATTTGAAGACACTTGTGTAAAGTTGTCATGCAAATTTTATGATACAATTTACAGATAGAATCACCTGACTGTTCTAGCAAGGAATTTTTTTATAAGATATACTCATACTAAAGTACAATAAGAGAGATTGCATGTAAACTAGTTGTGTTCTTAGTTTGAACCTGGACTATTAGTCCATCGTGTAGTAGAACAAATATTCTGTTTATTATTTCTTTCTGATACATTCCCAAACTCTTCAACTAGATAAGATGTATCTATACATCACTTATACTTTGAGAACAGGTATTTTGTTGTGATATTTCTTTGATAATTTAAAAAAACTCTTCTACTGGATAAAATGCTGAAGTCGTAGGGGCCTTTTCTACATCTGTTATAACTTGGGTTCTTCCCTGTTGTTATTTTCAAGTTCCCACAGACATTTGTGAACATGAATATCCTGGTTGCTGTCATTTTTGCCTCCCGCTTCATCATTAGACTTATATTCTCTAGCTCTGTGTGTGTGAGTTGGGAAGGATGGCGGCTGAATCATCATCCTTTTGATGTACAGTGTGTCAAACATATTTCAGTGTCGTCCCCCTCTCCCCATAGAAGGGCAGTGGCACAATTGATTGATTGGTTATTAGGTACTGGCATTGTAACAGCAATGGTCATTGATGCCAAGCAGTGCCACTAGTGTATCTAAAGCAGGTGCACTATAGGCATTACTTCCAGGTCTTTGCAGCTTCCATTTTGGGCCCCAGCTGTACTCAATTTTTAAGTTTCAACTTTACCTCTGTTCCCAGTTCCTATTTCCAATTTGACTTTTACTTCATATTGCAACTTCAGGGATTTTCTCTAGTAGTGGCACATGGTACTTAATGGCCTCCTTGGCCCCAGTTGTGGGCCATATGGCATAAATTTATAAATCCAATTCATTGTCAAAAAAAAAAAAAACAGTTCCTCAGACCTTGTCATGATGTTTGGACCTGGGGATTAGATGTCAGATCTTTTCATTTATGGGTATTTATTATGTATGGTTTGGCCAGAAACTACCCAATTATACTGCAGTCTTGATGTATAGTCTTAGAATGTCATCTGTACAGTAGACTTTAATCACTTGTAATCAAAGCTTAGAAGTGCTTTAAGTCTCTTCGTCTTGACTTTTACTGTCATCAATGACTTTTTATGTCCTGGTTACATTTCTGTATATGTTACTGGTGTACGCGACTCGTAAAACTGACGGCTAAATATTCAGATATACACATACATGCACTCTTCTCTCACCAGGGTATGACTACTCCCTCTCTCCCTACCCTAGGGATGGGAAGAGCTAAGGGGGAGTTAAAATACACACACACACACATATATATATATATATATATATATATATATATATATATAATATTTATTATATATTTAACCAGACACCTGGCTCATTATATAGCGGAGGTTACATGCTTTATATTATGTAGTAGTGCCTTTTTTTCTGCACAGTGTTCTAGTAGTTTCGTTCCATGCCATATCGGGCTTTTGTATGGATAAGATATTTTAAATAATCATAATAGTAATTGTGATGTGACTATTTTGAATGCAATGATCATCAAAAGTGAATAGGATTTTATATTGATACATTGGAATAATGTTTTCTTTTCTCTTCCAACAGAATGGCCACTGGGGTTACCAATCAGCCTGGCATCATGTGAATGGTAAGTACATGACATCTTCTGTATTCATTCATTGATTTGCTTCTCATTATAGTTAGCAAATTTAATTGCCCAACATATGGTACATTTAAATTCATAAAGAAGTTAGTGGTTGAAACCTTAACCCAGGGTGCCTATTTTATAACGTCCCTGTCTGTTGGATCGCCAGACTGGGGTTAGAGTCCAGCTCAAACTCTTTAGTTCCTTTAGTCGCTGCAACTACACCATCCTTTTGAGCTAAGGATGGGGGTTTTTTGGAAGCCTATAGATCTACCTGCTTAATCATCAGTAACCATTGCCTGGCCCTCCCTGGTCCTAGCTTGGATGGAGATGGGCTTACAGGCTGATCATTCTGTATATATGGGCAGTCACTATGACATTATCCTGCTTGCTAGGGCAATATCACTGTCCCTTGCCTCTGCCATTCATGAGCGGCCTTTAAACCTTAAACCTAATGTACTGTTCTCTACTAAAGTTCTTCGCCTATTATTATTATTATTATTATTGGTTAAGCTAAAACCCTAGGTGGAAAAGAAGGATGCTAGTCCAAGGGCTCCAACAAGGAAAAATAACCCAGTGAGGAAAGGGAATAAGAAATTAAACTACAAGAGAAGTAATGAACAATTAAAATGAAATATTTCAAGAACAGTAACAACTTAAAAATAAATATTTCACATATAAACTATTAAAACTTAAAAGAAAATGAAAATGAATAAAATGAAGAGACATAAGATGAGAATAGTGTATCCGAGTGTACCCTCAAGCAAGAGAACTCTAACTATAAAGTTATTAATCCCAAAAAGACCTGGAAAACCATGTTGCAATTTCTCCTTCTCTCTGCTTATAGTCAGAACTGAGTCCAAGTTTTGTTTTGCAATATTCCTCCACCAGGCTTTGCTTAACTATAAGAGATGTCTATTTTAATGTTAATCGTTTTAAAAATTTTATTTTTCCTTGTTTCTTTTCCTCACTGGGCTATTTTCCCTGTTGGAGCCCCTGGGGTTATAGCGTCCTGCTTTTCAACTAGGGTTGTAGCTTAGCTAATAATAATAATAATGTCGCCGAGATGTTTATGCCTTTGTGCGAGGTGTCATTTTAACGCTTTAAAAGCCACTCATGAATGGCAGAGGTAAGGGACAGTGACATTGCCCTATCAAGCAGGACAATGCCCTAGCGACTGACCATATACAGTATACATATGATGAGCACCCAAGCCCCCTCCACCCAAGTTTGGACTAAGGTGGGTCAGGCAATGGCAGTTGATGACTCAGTAGATAGATCTATAGGTTCCCCCAAACGCCCCCATCCTTAGCTCACAAGGTTACAGCAACCAAAGGAATTAACGAGTTTGAGCAGGACTCGAACCTCAGTCTGGGGTTCACCAGTCAGGGACGTTACCACATCGGCCTCCAATACGTATGATTTCAGAATTTCGTATAAGTCTTTCTTTTTGGTAGGAAGTAGGCAACCGTGAACTGTAGGTCTACATAACTGACAAAAGAATTTCGGACAATACATGAAGGTTCCTTCTACGAAAATGTGTTCCATGTCATTACAGAGGCACAAGATATATTTTCACTTTCCTGTCATTATTCACAAGTACAAAATGTTCATCCTTGTTCATTTATAATTGGAAAGACAGACCTGAACCTCTTCACTACTTTTTGGTAGTGCCATAGCCTCTGTACCATGGTCTTCCACTGTCTTGGGTTAGAGTTCTTTTGCTTGAGGTTATACTCGGAGACATTATTCTATGTTATATCTCTCTCTCCTGTTTTTTTTATTGAAGTTTTTATAGTTTATATATGAAAGATCTTATGTAATGTTTTCGCTATTCTTAAAATATTTTATTTTGATTGTTCATTACCTACTTTTCTTGTAGTTTATTTATTTCCTTTCCTCACTGGGATATTTGTCCCTGTTGGAGCCCTTGGGATTATAGCATCCTGATTTTCCAGTTAGGATTTTAGCTTGGCTTGTAATGATAATATGGGAGAGATTTTTCTTCTTTCTTGGTGGCAGGCAGCAAGGCTTAAGGTTTTCAAGTTTTGTGGTTCAAGTTGATTACCAGGAAAGTCTTGGAGAACTTTTCTGATTCTAGCATGGAATCTCTCTCTCTCTCTCTCTCTCTCTCTCTCTCTCTCTCTCTCTCTCTCTCTCTCTCTCTCCGGTGTATCTGTGTGTGTGAATTTAATTGAAAAATAAATGCACATCTCACTGGTACTTTAAACTGCTGTGCCTCGAGTTTCTTCTCCTTGACCTGCCTTAGTCTACATCAATTTCAAAGTGTCAAACTTGCAGCGAATGTTTTCATGCTGAACAGGATTCCATAAGTCTCTCTTTATAGTATGTAATGGAAGATCTGTTTTTAATGTTATTTTCTACCCAAAACCTTTCCATGGAAATCAGATATCTGCTTTCCTGATACTAACGTCCTTGTCCTTTCCTAATGGGATGCATAAGGACTTCGTGCTATTCAAATTTTGCTCTTGGGTAGAGCGATTCACTTGAAGCATTTAAAGAGTTCTTATGATCTTATCTAACTTCAAGTTGAACTCGTTTACCTAAATGTTACAGTTTACTAGATCCGCTGGAAGTCTATTCCATGCATTCGCGAGAGAGAGAGAGAGAGAGAGAGAGAGAGAGAGAGAGAGAGAGAGAGAGAGAGAGAGAGAGAGAGATTATGACGCAGTTGACTAGGCCTAAAACGCATGGAGTGTGGAGGTACCCTGAGTGGACTCGCAGGGGAGAAGGAAGGGGGGGGGGGGGAGACGTTGGCTGGCTGTAGCTAAAATTAGATTCTTGAGGCTGGTGAAGGGAGGAACGAGGCCGTTGATTAAACAGAATAAGGATAGAGAATATAAAGAGTCGTAGATATAAAGGAATGAAGAGGACTAGACCATGAGAATGATTAAGATGTGTGAAATAGACTAATTCGTGATTAAATATAGAGATATACCGATTGATACTGTTCGTTTGCATTAGAGAGATTGTTAGCAAAAGTTTTTCGTCCTCGAAAATCAATTCTGTAGTTTTATGACGCATGTAAAAGAGTCACACTTGGCTGATGCGTGAATGATGGCGTCAAACGAAATTTATAACTATATGTTTATTTTCTTTTACTGGCTTTATATATTTCGTAATAATGTTACCCTGAATAGTGTCAAGGACATCAATTAATAATAATAATAAGTTTTGTTGAAAGCATTTGCTTCCTCAGTGGCGTTAATTTTATAATGAACTTTTCCTGTTGTTCTAAATAAGTTCATTACGACATTATCGCCACTGAGGCAGTCGTGATTATTATTATTATCATTATTATTATTATTATTACCAGCCAATATACATCTCTAGTTGTAAAAGTAAGATGCTATTAAGTCGAAGGGAAGGCCCAAACCGGGAAAAATAGCCCAGTGTGGAAAGGAAATAAGAAATTGAATGAACTAAATGAGAAGTAATGAATAATTTATATAAAATATTTTAAAATTAGGAACAACATTAAAACATATCTGACATATATAAACCACGAAGAGAGACTTTTGTCAGCCTATTCAACAAAAAAAAAAAAATTGCGGCAAGTTTGATATTTCTTTATTTCATTTCCTCACTAAGCTATTTCTCCTTGTTGGAGCCCTTGGGCTTATAACGTCCTAAAGGGGTATGACAATACGAAAGCCTTAGGTCAAAATTTCGTTTATCGATCCTAGTGACTCATACACACATACACACACACACACACACACACATATATATATATATATATATATATATATATATATATATATATATATATATATATATATATATATATATATACCCTAAGCGTTTGAAACAGCAGTATAATTAAAAAACTAATAAAAATGAGAGAGAGAGAGAGAGAGAGAGAGAGAGAGAGAGAGAGAGAGAGAGAGAGAGAGAGAGAGAGAGAGAGAGAGAGAGAGAGAGAGTTGCAGCCTTTATGGGAGGGCCGAGATGGGTGTATGTATGTGACAGCTATAGTGAAGCTTCGAGTTCTCTTCACGATGAAGGATAGTGACGAAAATGGTGGTTAAGATGGTGAAGATGATGATGACATCTCTGGCAAGGGAACCCTCACCAACTGGAGTCCGGAAGGGGGGGGGGGGGGGTGCTGTTCACAGACGTATCTCCAGGGGCCTTTTTGAGGTTGTTACATTTAATATTGAAGTGTGGTTATTATTGAATTATATTGAAGGATTATAGCCATGTACCTTTATATATTTCGTTATCTCGTGAATATTTTCTTTCCTGCCAACTCCTATATTAGAATTATTTCATTGTATGTGGTTAAGTATTTATTTCAGTTTGTCAATATTTTATTCGAGCTGCTAGGGTTATAGTCGGGTTCTCGGTAACATATGAATATCTAACTGCAAATGATCCTTTTTAATGAGCATAATATACACACTGTACACATCCAGGGGTATATACACACTGTACACATCCAGGGGTATATACACACTGTACACATCCAGGGGTATATACACACTGGTACACATCCAGGGGTATATACACACTGGTACACATCCAGGGGTATATACAGACTGGTACACATGCACTCATTAGCGCATGAGACGGGAGTGGAAAGGACAAGTCCCAGGACTTTGTTCTGCAGTGGACTAGTTACGCCTGGTGAGGAATGTGTGTGTGTATATATATATATATATATATATATATATATATATATATATATGTGTGTGTGTGTGTGTGTGTGTGTATGTATATATATATATATATAAAATACGTTTCTATTACTCATAATTTGGAGCTGAGTGACTTTATTCACTTCAAAATATGTGAAATAGGACAGCCAATGCGTCGTTTATTATGATAATAATTCCGTTCAATGAAACGAATGTCCTTTGTATCAGCCATACCAGTCTCTTCCCTCTCAGTTATAAACTAACCCCTCTCTCTCTCTCTCTCTCTCTCTCTCTCTCTCTCTCTCTCTCTCTCTCTCTCTGTTACGTGCCTCATAAATCTGTTAGAATTGTAATGACTGATTGAGTAAAAATGGTGATTATTTCGTACGATTAAATATCCATCAAATTATGGAATCATTTCCCTGATCGAATTATTATGGTTTAAAGAGAATCCATTCTATAATTGAATGGTCAATTCTATTGACATCTGCCATTAACACACATATATATGTATATATATTATGTATATATTGTGTTCATATATATATATATATATATATGTGTGTATATTATCTATATTAAATATATATTATACATATATTATATATTATATAACACACACACACACACACATATATATATATATATATATATATATATATATGTGTGTGTGTGTGTGTGTGTATGTTACTGGCAGATGTCAACAGAATTGATGTGTGTGTGTGTGGTACTTGATCATGTTACTCTATTATTATTATTATTATTATTATTATTATTATTATTATTATCATTATTGTTATTAATAGCTAAGCTTCAACCCTAGTTGGAAAAGCAGGATGCTATAAGCCCATGGGCTCCAGCAGAGAAAAATAGCTCAGTGAGGAAAGGAAATAGGAAAATGAATAAACGATATAAAAAGTAATGAACAATTAAAATAAAATATTTTAAAAAGAATAACAACATTAAAACAGATATTTCTTATATAAACCATAAAAAAAATTATTTTGAACAAGCTGTCCTTCAGATAGGTTTAAGAATAATTGGAAAATGCATTTTCTCCCGTTATTCTGAAAACTATCTGCAGGACACCGCGTCCAGAGAGAAACTATAATATACAGTATATATATATATATATATATATATATATATATATATATATATATATATATATATATGAAATATCATTGGAAGGAGAGAGGATTTATGAGGTGGAATCATTTGAATATATAGGAAATTTGGATCTCAGATACAGGATCTGTAGAATTTGAGTTTAATGGAAGATTGAAAAAAACAAATCAGACAATGGCTGTGTTGAGTAAAATTTGGAAATCAAATCGCCTGAAATTACTTATAAAAATCGGGCTATATGTCAGTTTAGTGAGATCGTGGTATGACAAAGAAACAATATCCAACAGATTTTGTAGGTTTGAGAACAAAGACCTCAGAAGAATATCGGGCGTTAAATGAAACTGAGAGATTACGCGACTAATAACAGGAAGTAATAATAATAATAATAATACAGAGAGAGAGAGAGAGAGAGAGAGAGAGAGAGAGAGAGAGAGTGTACCCAGTGACAAGGCAATGAGAGGAGTGAAAACATAATTAATTTACGAAGACGAAATATCAATTAAGCTGAGAACCAAAAGATCTCTTATCATGTCGTAAGTAATGAGTCAAGTGGGGAGTCATTATGATTGAGAGCTGATAACGAAAGTGAAGGAAATTTTGTTAAGAGGTTTTAACATTCGTCTCTCTCTCTCTCTCTCTCTCTCTCTCTCTCTCTCTCTCTCTCTCTCTCTCTCTCTCTCTCTCTCTCGTTCTTATACGAAAGATGTTTTAATGCTGATAGCATTCTTAAAATGTTTTATTTTAGTTGCTCATTACTTGTGAACGAAGATTTTAATGTCTCTGTCACACACTATTCTTTACATTAAGTTTTGCAGTCAGCATGATTTTCCTAGTTCATATAGGCCTAAAGTAGTTAATGGTTTCATGATAGAGTTATTTATTTGATCTCGGCCAGATTGATTTCCCTTTCCCTTAAGAGCGTTGTGTAGTCACGCTGTAGCCTGAACTATAGGCCTTAGCAACACAGTTGTAAAAATGAAAAGATGAATAAACAATTATGTGGAAAAAAGTGGACACAATATATTAAGATTAGGAGACTGAAAATACTCTTTAGTTTTAGAAAATCTATGAGAGGAAATCGAAGAATAATGAGCTAAAATGCAAAAGCTCTATATAAATGTCTAATAACGTTAAGCACGTGCCATAGAGTAAGAGAATAAAAAAATTGAATGGAAGAAACAGGTTTGATTGTTGCGAGCGAAGAGAGGGTGGTCTGGTATACCTTAGGGAGAGGAGCTGCCCTGCCTTGGACACGGTAATGTCTACCGTAGTCTCTAAATCCTTTCCTTCACTCCGTATTCCAATATTTGTCATTATTGTGAAATGATAATTAAAATAATAATAGATTACCTATTCTATTTTAAAGTATTCTTATAACGTATAAGTAATAATGATGAAAATCTGTTGAAATCACTGAAAATGTTCTAAATTGGTCTAGAATTGGCTCGATAAAGCTTTATTTAATAATAATGATAATAATGAAACAAGAAAAACAACAGAAAAAACTCTAAAAGCAAAGTAACGGTATATCCCCCGAACTGTCATTTCTTGACCTTGAAAACATGAGCTTGAATAACGGGTCTGTCTCTCTCTCTCTCTCTCTCTCTCTCTCTCTCTCTCTCTCTCTCTCTCTCTCTCTCTCTCTCTCTCTCTCAGCTGATTATGATGGGAGATCCATATACCTGGTCAGTCTCTCCCTCCCGACTATAACTCAGCTCAGTTGTGTGTGTGTGTGTGTGTGTGTACGCTCATGTAAGCGTGTGCGTATGTATATTGTGTGTACACGGAGGCGAATAGATCAGCTGATGGCGTACTTACGCAGTGTATTGCTTTAATTCCTTCTTTTTCTTGTATTGTCGTATTTAATTTCAACACTGGCATAGAGTACTTTGTGGTAGAAGATTCTTCACATTTTATTAAAGTAGACGACATTCTTAGTCAATTCAAAAATGATTTGGTATATTCTTTTATTATTGATTTTGATTTGATTCCTATTTTCTCTGCTTACACACATAAACACACACACACACACACACACACACATATATATATATATATATATATATATATATATATATATATATATATATATATATATATATATATATATATATATAACAGCTGACACCAGAGAATCAATACTTTCGATCACAGCAACATTCCTATTAGATGTTGGTAAACCCAATGTGCTAGAAATGTCAATTTATATTAATTTATAAACCCATTGCACATTTTTTTCTGACATTTGGTGGCCCCTACATAACAAAGGTAATTGGAACTGCCTCATTCGCATATAAAACCTTAAAATAATATCTCTATCTATCTATCTATATATACAGTATATATATATATATATATATATATATATATATATATATATATATATATATATGTATATATATTATATATATATATGTATATATATTATATATCTATATATATATATATATATATATATATATATATATATATATATATATATATATATATATATATTTGGAGTGACCATCACTCTAGTATTGAATCATTAGTAATGTTCTTTATTGACAGCTGCTTGTCTAGAATCTCGTATAATAGTCTAAATATTCGCAAAACTTAAGTTTTACATGATGATAATATTAATAATAATAATAATAATAATTAGATTTTTATTATGTGTTGATATAAAAGAAAATGTCCTTAGAATCTAAATTATTATTATGTTTATTTTCTGCTTAAAACGACATATTTGCCAAAAAAAGTATTATATCTTAATAGTATTTGAGAAGATTTAATTATAATTGATACCAGAAAGGGCAAATGAAGAAAATCTAGAAATTTCATATAGTTTGAAAGTCAATGTTCCTAAAAACCGAGTTTCTGTTTAGTGACTGTACTAATAATAGCACCGTACCCAGTATATATTTTATTTTTCCCGTTCTGTAGCCATCTCTGCTAATTAATTTAAGGAAAATAATAATGTTCATGAAAGATTGATATTAGATGGTTCTAAAGTCAATGAATATTAATGATGTATGTCAGTTAAAAAAAAAAGTTACAAGTCCACATAACGGGATTTCCTTCTACCTCTCTTGCAGTTTATTTATTTCCTTATATTCTTTCCTCACTTGGCTATTTTCCCTGTTGGATCCTTTGGGCCTATAGCATCTTGCTTTTTCAAGTAGGGTTGTAGCTTAGCAAGTAATAATAATAATAATAATAATTAATAATGAATTGTATGTTGCGGGGACGGTCGAACGAAAGCGAAAGTGTTTTGTGTTACGGGGACAGAGGGGAGTTTGTTTACAAACTGATCAGCTGATCGATACAGAGGGAACGTTCTATATACTAATCATTTATTTCGAGTGATTTTGAATGGATTTTAATGACGTTTTCATAGTTTTATGTCATATATTCAATTTAGAATTATATATACTTTTCGTGATTCAGAATGTTATTTTTAACGAATAAGATCATTTAAAGGAATGTTGGTAATAATGACGTCACTGAAGCAAAGTAGACGAGATTCTTATATAGTTAGCATCAGCTGATGATGGTGATGATGAATTTAATGATAACTTGTAAGTGTAGTTTAAAGCTGATTTTATAGAATAGTTTATCGTTAATGTTAATCTTAGTTCATGTGTGTGTGTGTGTGTGTGTGTATATATATATATATATATATATATATATATATATATATATATATATATATATATATATATATATATATATATATATATATGAAGAGTTCCCAAGCCTTATAATGTAAGTCCTGTCCTCATTATCTATCCAAGTATTATTACTAGCCAAGCTAAAACCCTAGTAGGAAAAGCAAAATGCTATAAGCCCAAGGGCTCCAACAGGGAAAATAGCCCAGTGAGGAAAGGAAATAAGGAAATAAATAAATGATGAGAATAAATTAACAATATTTCATTCCAAAAACAGTAACAGCGTCAAAACAGACTTGTCCTATATAAACTATTAACAACGTCAAAAACAGATATGTCATATATAAACAATAAAAAGACTCATGTTAGCCTGGTTCAACATAAAAACATTTGCTCCAACTTTGAACTTTTGAAGTTCTACTGATTCAACTACCCGATTAGGAAGATCATTCCACAACTTGGTAACAGCTGGAATAAAACTTCTAGACTTCTGTGTAGTATTGAGCCTCATGATGGAGAAGGCCTGGCTATTAGAATTAACTGCCTGCCTAGTATTACGAACAGGATAGAATTGTCCAGGGAGATAATGATTAAATTAATAGTAATAATGCCAGTAATCATAATAATATGGTAGTAATTTTGATAAGTATGGTGATAATACAGTAATTAATAATAATAATAATAATAATAATAATAATAATTATCCCAGGACTGTCTTGGGGAGTCCCAGAGTAATTCTAATAGCCCTGAATTGAACTCCTAACACAAGTGCATTATAAACCAGCTTCGTATATTGGAAGTCTCTTTTATAGAACGTTCACTATGGCCAAGTATTTGGGACATCCTTCTTTTAAACACTTTTAAAAGGCTCCTCCAAATTCCAGGTCCTTTTCTTCTTACTAGACCAAAAGGGTTTAGTTCAGAGCCATGTTTTTATTGAAATTAAGTCACCACATTTTTTACTCTTTCTTTGCAGAAATATTTCCTTTGGGGGTAGATAGGGTATTGTGAAGCCCCTCTACTTCCCCCTCATGAATTACTAAAAAAAGGCATTAGCTTGGAAATTGGTACGTTTAGTTTGGATTTATTTATTTTTTGTTTCCATTTTCTTCTGAAAATGGGAAATTGTATGGGTGAGGTTTCTTACCAGATATTGACTGTCAGTAAATCTTGGAGGTTTTAACCTTGAGTTTGCCATAATGGTATTAAAACATCCAGCTCATTATTTAGAGCCCATCATAATGGTGTTGGTGTCAAGACAACTGGAGAAAAATTAGGAACCATAAACTCATCACCTTGCCTGATTCTAGTGATAATTGTATGGTATGTGCTTCTGCTTTTAGTTGGACTTGTGAAAGGAAATAATCCTACCAAAAATTGCCAATACATATTTAATAAGTTTTTTATCCCTTCAATGCCTAATAACAAAGAATCCAGTCTTTTTATAGTTTATCTATGACATATCTGTTTTGATGTTGTTACTGTTTTTAGAATGATTTATTGTTAATTTGTTCTCCTCATTTATTTATTTTCTTATTTCCTTTCCTCACTGGACTATTTTTCCCTATTGGAGCCCCTGGGCTTATAGCATCCTGCTTCTCCAACTAGGGTTGTAGCTTGGCTAGTAATAATATTTATAATAATATCAAATGGTGCGTATGAAACTATTAAAAGGTTCACGTTTTTACCACTATGGACTTCAGTCTCACTCACTGAGGTTAGTGCTTGATGTAAAGTAACCGGCTAAATGGATGTTGTTCAGACATAACTTGTCAAATGTTTTAAGTTAAGTACTTATTCCAGGTGATTTAGATTTCTTCATACTTTAACTTTAATCCCAGGATGAATTACAAGCATCTTGTTTCTTCAAGGAGTTCTTTCATAGCAGACATTGCTTTAAGGATATTATTTTATGTGTACTCTACTCTTGTAATGGTTTAAAGACATCTCTTGTCTCTTAGTAGATTCATTGTCCATGACCAGTACTATTATTATTATTATTACTTGCTAATCTACACCCCCTAGTTGGAAAAGCAAGATGCTATAAGCCCAAGGGCTCCAGTCAGGAAAATAGCCCAGTGAGGAAAGGAAATAAGGAAATGAATATACTGTACTATGAGAAGTAAATAACAATTAATATAAATTTTTTAATAACAGTAATATTAAAACAAATCTTTCATATATAAACTATGAAAACTTTAAAGGAAGAGAAACAAGATGGAATAGTGAGCTCAAGTGTACCCTCAAGCAAGAGAAATCTAACCCAAGACAGTGGAAAACCATGGTACAGAGGCTGTGACACTACCCAAGACTAGAGAACAATGGTTTGATTTTGGAGTGTCATTGTATTAGAGCTGCTTACCATAGCTAAAGTGTCTCTTCTACCCTTACCAAGAGGGAGGTGGCCACAGAACAATTACATTTTATTAGTTAACCCCTTGAGTGTGTAGAATTGTTTGGTAATCTCAGTGTTATCAGGTGTATGAGGACAGAGGAGAATATGTAAAAAATAGGCCAGACTATTCAGTGTAGTATAGGTAAAGGGAAAATGAGCCGTAACAAGAGAGAAGGATCCAATGTAGTTGTTGTTCTCCCATGATCTTTGGCCCTTGACAAATGATTGTGGTTTTATTGTAGTAAAAAATGGTAATTTGTTGCAATATAGATTCTGTTACTTCACCTTAGAGGATCATTAATTTTTTCCCAATCTGCATGAAACCGATTTGTTCAAAGGGACTTTTATGTGTTTTAACCCAGTCTGGTTTATACCAAGAAGCGATATAAAATTTTACCTAACCTACCAAAGGTCTCTCATTACTGAGCTGGTTGTCGGCTATTAATGCCAGCTTCTAATGTTCCTATACTGAAGTAGCTACGGTCGCTTAATAATTCCAATGAATTGTGTGGTCTGGTACCATAAATTGCTACCATTGGGGTCTATAAAGAATACATTTTAAACCCCCAATAATTCATGTCATTTAGGAAAGGAAGAGGGTCTAAAGTCTTGCTTTGGTTAAGCTTATTGAAGCCACAGTATTAGGAGTGTTATGTATCTCAGTCAATATTGGCTCTGTAGTACAGTATACTTTCTCTAAAGAATAGAGTACTTAGAACTTGATTTTTATTCCCACTTCACAAGAGACTTTTGAACATCTTTTGTTATGTAAAAGAAGTCTATTATTGTTATTACTAGTCTACGTTTACCTTGCATTATCTTAGAGACATTTTTGTTAGACACTATGATGGCTATGGAATATGGGTTGTGATAGTTTGGCTTTCATTTTCTTATCATAGAGACCATATTGTATGTCTAGGATTTTTAAATATTTAACTTAGCCGGTGAATATATAATAGCTGCAACTCTGCGGCTCGACAGACAACATACTTAAAAAACTCGCGAGCGATCGCTATGCAGGTTGCGGGTGTGCCCACCAGCGCCAACTGTCGGCCAGATACCACTCTCGAATGTAAACAAAACCTTCAATTCTTCTCGTAAAAGTCTCGGACCTTCAATCACCGGGGTTTTACAACCGTCTCTTCCTAGTACCAAAGAAGACAGGAGGTTGGAGACCGGTGCTAGACGTCAGTGCTCTGAATGTCTTTGTCACAAAGACGAAGTTCACCATGGAGACCACAAAGTCAGTCTTAGCAGCGGTCAGAAAGGGAGACTGGATGGTCTCTCTCGACCTAAGGGACGCTTACTTTCACATCCCCATTCACTCAGATTCCCAACCTTTTCTGAGATTCGTCTTCGACGATGTGGTGTACCAGTTTCGGGCCCTGTGCTTTGGCCTAAGCACGGCTCCTCTCGTGTTTACGAGGCTTATGAGGAATGTGGCAAAATTCCTCCATTTATCGGACATCCGAGCCTCCCTTTATTTGGACGACTGGCTTCTCAGAGCCTCTTCCAGTCATCGCTGTCTGAAGGATCTCAATTGGACTCTAGATCTGACCAAGGAATTGGGACTCCTAGTCAACTTGGAAAAGTCCCAGCTGATCCCATCCCAAACTATTCTGTATTTAGGGATGGAGATTCACAGTCCAGTTTTTTCGGGCTTTTCCGTCGGCCCCCAGAATAGATCAAGCCCTGCTCGTCATCCAGAAGATGTTGAAGAAAGAACGTTACTCAGTCAGGAATTGGATGAGTCTGGTAGGAACGCTATCATCCCTGGAGCAATTTGTCTCGCTAGGAAGGCTACACCTCCGTCCTCTACAATTCCATCTAGCTTTTCACTGGAAAAAGGACAAGACGCTAGAGGCGGTCTCGATCCCGATTTCCGAAAAGATAAAGACTTGTCTGACTTGGTGGAAAGACAATATCAGTCTACGAGAGGGTCTTCCCCTAGCAGTTCAGAAACCCAACCACGTTCTCTTCTCAGACGCATCGGACTTGGGCTGGGGCGCGACGCTGGACGGTCGGGAATGCTCAGGTCTGTGGAACTCGAGTCAGAGGAGCATGCATATCAACAGCAAGGAGCTTTTGGCAGTTCACCTGGCCTTGATAAGCTTCGAGAGTCTCCTTCGAGGCAAGGTGGTGGAGGTCAACTCGGACAACACCACGGCCTTGGCGTACATTTCCAAACAGGGAGGTACCCACTCACTGACTCTGTACGAGATCGCAAGGGACCTGCTCATCTGGTCAAGAGATCGAGGCATCTCCCTAGTAACGAGGTTCATCCAGGGCGACTTGAACGTTCTAGCAGATTGTCTCAGTCGGAAAGGTCAAGTAATTCCAACCGAATGGACCCTCCACAAGGATGTGTGCAAGAGACTTTGGGCGACTTGGGGTCAACCCACCATAGATCTCTTTGCAACCTCGTTGACCAAGAGGCTTCCAATCTATTGCTCTCCAGTCCCAGACCCAGCAGCTATACATATAGATGCCTTTCTCCTAGATTGGTCACACCTAGATCTTTACGCATTCCCACCATTCAAGATTGTCAACAAGGTACTGCAGAAATTCGCCTCTCACGAAGGGACAAGGTTGACGTTAGTTGCTCCCCTCTGGCCCGCAAGAGAATGGTTCACCGAGGTACTTCGATGGCTGGTAGACTTTCCCAGAAGTCTTCCTCTAAGAGTAGACCTTTTACGTCAGCCGCACGTAAAGAAGGTACACCAAAGCCTCCACGCTCTTCGTCTGACTGCCTTCAGACTATCGAAAGACTCTCGAGAGCTAGAGGCTTTTCGAAGGAGGCAGCCAGTGCGATTGCTAGAGCGAGGAGAGCTTCTACCATTAGAGTTTACCAATCGAAGTGGGAAGTCTTCCGAGACTGGTGCAAGTCAGTTTCCGTATCCTCGTCCAGTACCTCTGTAGCCCAAATCGCTGATTTTCTCTTATACCTGAGAAAAGTTCGCTCCCTTTCAGCTCCCACGATCAAGGGCTACAGAAGCATGTTGGCCTCGGTCTTCCGGCATAGAGGCTTAGATCTTTCCAACAATAAAGATCTGCAAGACCTCCTTAAGTCTTTTGAGACCTCTAAGGAACGTCGTTTGGCTACGCCTGGGTGGAATTTAGACGTGGTCCTAAGATTCCTCATGTCAGACAGGTTTGAGCCTTTACATTCAGCCTCCCTGAAAGATCTCACTCTTAAGACTCTTTTCCTGGTATGCTTGGCCTCGGCTAAAAGAGTCAGTGAGCTTCATGCCTTCAGCAAGAACATCGGGTTTTCGTCAGAAAAAGCCACTTGTTCTCTGCAGCTTGGTTTCCTAGCCAAGAATGAGCTGCCTTCTCGTCCTTGGCCTAAATCTTTCGATATTCCTTGCTTATCGGAGATCGTAGGCAATGAACTAGAGAGAGTATTATGCCCTGTTAGAGCTCTTAAGTTCTACTTAGCTCGTACTAAACCTTTACGAGGCAAATCTGAAGCGTTATGGTGTTCGGTTAAGAAACCATCCTTACCTATGTCAAAGAATGCTTTGTCATATTTTATCAGATTGTTAATACGAGAAGCTCATTCACACTTGAGTGAGGAAGACCGATCTTTGCTTAAGGTTAAGACGCACGAGGTTAGAGCTGTAGCAACTTCCGTGGCCTTTAAGCAAAATAGATCTCTGCAAAGTATCATGGACGCGACCTTTTGGAGAAGCAAGTCAGTGTTCGCGTCATTTTACTTGGAAGATGTCCAGACTCTTTACGAGAACTGCTACACACTGGGACCATTCGTAGCAGCGAGTGCAGTAGTGGGTGAGGGCTCAACCACTACAATTCCCTAATTCCATATCCTTTTAATCTGTCTCTTGAAATGTTTTTAATGTTGTTTTTATGGGTTGTTCGGAAGGCTAAGAAGCCTTTCGCATCCTGGTTGATTTGGCGGGTGGTCAAAGTCATTTCTTGAGAGCGCCCAGATTAGGGGTTTGATGAGGTCCTGTTGTATGGGTTGCAGCCCTTGATACTTCAGCTCCTGGGAGTCTGTCAGCATCCTAAGAGGATCGCTGGGCTCCGTGAGGAAGACAGACTTACAAGGCAGAGTAATCGTCTAAGTCGACTTCCTTACCAGGTACCTATTTATTTTGGTTTTGTTATATTGATAACTGTCAAAATGAAAAAACTCTTAGCTTATACGCTGTAAACATATTTAACTCTGGTCTCTACCCACCTCCTTGGGTGTGAATCAGCTATTATATATTCACCGGCTAAGTTAAATATTTAAAAATGATATTTTAATTATAAAATAAATTTTTGAATATACTTACCCGGTGAATATATAAATTAAACGACCCTCCCTTCCTCCCCAATAGAGACGCAGTGGGACGAGAAGAATTGAAGGTTTTGTTTACATTCGAGAGTGGTATCTGGCCGACAGTTGGCGCTGGTGGGCACACCCGCAACCTGCATAGCGATCGCTCGCGAGTTTTTTAAGTATGTTGTCTGTCGAGCCGCAGAGTTGCAGCTATTATATATTCACCGGGTAAGTATATTCAAAAATTTATTTTATAATTAAAATATCATATTTCCTTGTGAACTAGTTATAGTCTGCTCAAGGCATGTAGTGGCTGGAAATTAGTGGTCACTCTGTGCTTCATGACTTTCAGATGTGTGATATGGACCGGAATATTGGTTAACAGCAATGCTTTAGGTCAGTCTCAATCATCATCATCATCATCATCATCATCATCTCCTCCTACGCTTATTGACGCAAAGGCCTCAACTTAAAGTAACAAGAACTTTGCGGGTGGAGGAAATGTCCCCCTAAATCTCGATGAAGTCACTGGCAGCAGGGTGATGGATTGGGTTTAAGGTGAGAGATGAGATGTCTTTTCAGCTTTTACTCCTGATGCCAGGTAGATGATTATATTGGAATTAGTAGGGACCGGCAAGGGTCCCTTGCCTTCATTGGATAGGCACTGCGAATCACAAGGCTATCCTTTGATGAATCTAGCCAGTGAATCATCTACGGATTTAGTCAGTCTCAATAGCGTTTTCTTTTTTTTTTAAACCTATAGAATTCTACAGAAGTCATTATCTCCATCATCCAAGAGTTTTGTTTTTAATATACTGTATGCAATGAATAAGATTTTTATTCATATAATTATAGTGTTACTGATATGCAGTGGTAGAATGCTGAGCTATTATTTGAGAATTTTTTTGTATTCCCACTTTTGGCTCACACAATCCTCCCAGCTTTGAATGGCTTCTGTACCATAGTTTTCCACTGTCTTGGATTAGAGTTCTCTTGCTTGAGAGTACCCTCGGGCATACTATTCTATCTAATTTTTCTTCCTCTTGTTTTGTTAAAGTTTATATAGGAGATATTTATTTTAATGATGTTACTCTTCTAAAAATATTTTATTTTTCCCTTTTTCCTTTCCTCACTGGGGTATTTCCCCTGTTGGAGCCCCTGAGCTTATAGCATCCTGCTTTTTAAACTAGGGTTGTAGCTTAGCAAGTAATAATAATAATAATAGCACAAAGGCAAGAGAGTAAGGAGCAAAGTAAAGTAGACTACTGTACCAAATCAGCGGCCCAGTACAGTATGTACGTTTGTCTACAATTCATGTTGCCAACACCATTTGATGGTATAGCACTGACAATGACTGATGATATACCAATATAATTTTGTATTACATCTTTAAAACTATTTTGGTGCCACATTAGATAATCACTGCAGTCCTGTGAACTTTACATTGTCTACCTGTCCATCTACACTTCATCATGTAGTTTACTTGCTTATTTACAGCTAAGATACAGTTTGTATCAAGTACAAAATTGTGGTACAGGTTGATGAAAGCAAATACTGTACAAGAACTATTTTTTCAGCTACCTTATGCTTTATGCATTTCTGATTGGTGCAAACCATTTTTTCAAGCCCTTTGTGTATAAGTTAGTACTGTGACCCTAAGAAAAACTGCATTGTACACATAAAAAAGGGAAGATATGCTGTAATGAATTTGTCAATGCTGTAGCAATGATGTCTATTAATATACAAACACAAAATTTAAAAAGGTCCTCTAATAGGACATGATGCAACCTAAGCTAACCTAACCTAGTACTGTAGGTCATTGCTTACATTCTCTTCCAATTCTTCTCTTCTTCTGTCTAATTTCTTCCTTTTCCTTGTGCAACTTTTATAATAATTTCATTAGATTGTGTTTTATAAGAATGTTAGTAAATGTTTATGATCAGTACAGTATTTGGAATAAGATGTTGACACTCCATTATAATATTGTCGTTGCTTCCATTAGAATATTATAGTGGAAGATACCTTATTGATTATTAATATGTACAGTAAACGATATATAATGGTTTAATTTGAATTTGCGAATGTATTCTTCAGAAGTTCAAACTTTCTTTGAAATTTAAATGTTTACCAGGCTGACATAAGTCACTTCTCGTAGTTTATATAAGACATATCCATTTCAGTGTTGTTACTGATCTTAAGACATTTTATATTCATGATTCATTACTTCTCATATAGTTAATCATTTCCTTTCCTCATTGCACTATTTTGTCCTGTTGGAGCCCTTGGGCTTATAACTCCTTGCTTTCCCAACCAGGGTTATAACTTTTCTAGTTATAATTGTAATAATGATAATTATAACAATAACAATAACAATATTACTAAAGATTTTAGGTCTTTTGCTTTGTGAAATGCATTATTATCTATAAGATTTGTTAGTTTTTGTTCATATATATGAGTTAAAACTTTATATTGATTATTTTGTAATTGTTGAAATGGTTTGTATCTAAAGATGGTAGTGCTGTACTGAAAAATGATTTGATCTTTTCAGGTGTTTAAGGCCTCGGGAGAGCATCATGGCTATAAAAATGTAAGTACCATAAATGTAATAGTTTTTGACTAGGATAAGGTCATGTAGACTACACTCTTATCATTCTATCCCCATTATTATTAGCCATTTATAGTCCACTACAGAACAAAAGCCTCAGAAATGTCCTTCCACTCAAGTCTGTTTGTGGTCTTTCTGTGCCAGTCCACACCCACAAACTTTCTTAGTTTGTCGATCATTCATCTTTTCATCATTCCCCTTCTTCTTTTGCAATCTCTAGGGGTCTATTCTGTTATTCTTAATGCTCATCTATTATCTATCTTTCTCATTATATGCCCAGCCCATGTCCATTTCTTTTTCTTACATGTTAGAATATACTTTACTTTGCTCTCGTATCCACTTTGCTCTTTTTCTTTCTCTTAGAACTATTCCCATCATTCAGCAAAAAGTTTATATCCACGTTGTTTACTGGCCTTGAGTCCACAAGGTTTTCACCATAGTCCTTAGTGACATGAGATGTCTTGTAGAAGAAAACAGATGATTGCAGGGATGGAGAAATAAGATTCTGAGTCATAAAGTTTTCATATTCCATACAGCAACAGGGTATAAACAATGGTGCTCTGCAAGGCAAGCAGCTTGTGCGAGGATGTGTATGCACAGAGTGCTGACAGTGCAACTTGTGCACATGCGTTTGTAATGGACAACATTTATAGAATTAACCCTTTTACCCCCAAAGGACGTACTGGTACGTTTCACAAAAGCCATCCCTTTACCCCCATGGACGTACCGGTACGTCTTTGCAAAAAAATTCTTTAAAATTTTTTTTTTTTCATATTTTTGATAATTTTTTGAGAACATTCAGGCATTTTGCAAGAGAATGAGACCAACCTGAACTCTCTATGACAAAAAGTAAGGCTGTTAGAGCAATTTAAAAAATATATACTGCAAAATGTGCTGGGGAAAAAATAACCCCTTGGGGGTTAAGGGTTGGAAATTTCCAAAGAGCCTGGGGGTAAAAGGGTTAAAGGATGCATTCAAAGAGTTATCTTGAACATACTAAGTAAGTTACTGTACATATAGTGAACTATTATGTAATAGTGTGCAAAGCAAATAACATACAGTGAATTTATGAAGTATGGAAGTACAAAGCAAGTTGCATAAGTGGCATGTGAGCTTTGTACACTATCTAGGTTTGTTTAAGCTTTGAGATCTGCAGGGAGTTTTAGAGGACATTGACGACTTACCATGTCAAGACTAGGGACCACAAGGGATCATATTTGGGAACTTAATTGCGACTGGGCACCGGATATAAGAATTGATGTTTCTGACGTAGCGCTCAGCTGCTTGAGAGCAAATCTCTTACTCACATGATTGCTCTTCAGTAGTGACTTTTCTGATCGTGGCCCATCTGTGTGATGCTCGGTCCTGTCGGCAGCCGTGTTTGCCCATATTCAGCTTGGACAGGGGACAGGTGGGGCATCATAGTAGCATTGCACCTGGGCATCTCTGGCAGCAGCTCAGCAGTCACAGTCATGTGTCTTTTCTTGCCAACTATACATGGACGACTGAGGATGAGCGGACACACATTACACAGAGAAGATGACCATATAGTACCTGAGCAGGAGAACGACCAGAATGGTTAGGCATGTTTCATAACTCGAGTAGGCCACATTCAAAGGCCCTCCAGTTGTATCCTTAAGGGGCCATTTTGAGGATCTAAGTGTTTAACAGCATTGAAAGGTGCAGTGGTTTGCGGACTGTGGCCAGAGGTAGCACCCAAACAGCCTAGTGTCCAAATGCCGACCACAACCCAACGTTCACTACACAAAAAATATACTACGGTGGAATAACCAAAAAATCTAGGTAACAGGTCAAGAGAACGGAGGACTGGGCACCACCCCTTGATTTATACTGGGCAAGGGGACCCAGCTAGAATCTTACTTCCTTTCTAAATTCCCTTTCCTTGGGCTAGCTGGATTAACATGTAAGATGACCGTTGATTCATTTCTGAGAAGTTAGCAGCATTTATAGATATAGCTCTATATTCTTTAGGTAAGATGGTTTTAAACTTGGGAAAAAAAATATCAGAAAATTAGGTGAAAGGGAAAGAATTCTTTTTTACTGACAATGGGACACAGTGTGAAAGGAAAAAAATTATGATAAATGACTTATTAGAAAGATTAAAATAAACAGTAGCTGAGAAAAGGGACAGCAATGGGGTACTATGAACATCGTGAACACCCTTCAGTATGTTCTCAGCTGGAGTACAGCCAATCTCAATGTGGTGGGGATGGTTGCAGCTGAGAACTGCTCGGGATAAGTACTGGTCCCATTTCCGAGATTCCCCAGAAATCATACTCAGTAACTCACCAATGGTACGATTCACCTGTTCCACTGCACTGTTACTAGAGGGTTTATACGGAGTTGTTTTCACATGTACAACATTGTACTGCTCCAACAACTCAGTAAATTCCTGGGAAATAAACTCAGGGCTGTTATCAGTCAATATCCGGACTGGAACACGAGGAATAACAGGAAAAACTCGGTCTTCAAGCGCCTGGCATATCGTACTGCTCCTCTTATTCCTTATGGGTACTGTTGTCTTCCACTTGGAATAATGCTCAACTACCATCAGACACCCAGTAAAACCAGTACTGGTTGTTGGGAGACTCACAAGATCCATAGCAACCAATTCAAAGGGAGAAGAGGTCACTATTTTCAAGGTCAGCGGGGCAACCACCTCCCTTGAGACCTTACAAGTCTGACATTCCCAGCACGTCCGGGACATATCTCTGATCACATTAATCAAAGATCTGTGCCAGATGAGTCGACGGAGCATTGCAATCATTTTTCCAATCCCCCAGTGATCATTCTGGAGGTGTGTCTCGGCAACTAGGTCAATCAGGACATTGAAAGTGACTACTGGGACTACTGAGCCATCTGGATTCCGCTTCACTAGCAAACCCTGGTGTACTTCCAGGTCCGACAAACATCTCCTTTAGGGTAGTTAGGAGCGTGGAACTCGAGATGCAGGAACCCCAGAGTAGATCATCTTAATGACAGATTGAATCTGTCAGTGATCTCCTTGGACAACAGGCTCCACGTATCGGGACATAATACTCCCAAAGAGGCTCTTGGAGAGTACTGCCAACGCTCAGCCGATTTCGGGCTCCGTCAACTGTCACCCCATTTGCTCTCAAGAACTGGTAACCAAGCACTCAGCCATAGTCCCTGAAAGCACTACATGGAACACACTCGGGGTGAATGTCATTCCATGCAGTATAGGGGTCAACAGTACAGTACCTAAGGTCTTAGGTCCTGTTGTGAGAGCATCCAACGCTCCCGATGGAAAATCAGACATTGTCACTGGGGTTTAGGGCAAACAGGACCTAAGACCTTAGGTACTGTACTTTTGACCCCTATACTGCATGGAATGACATTCACCCCGAGTGTGTTCCATGTAGTGCCTTCAGGGACTATGGCTGAGTGCTTGGTTACCAGTTCTTGAGAGCAAATGGGGTGATAGTTGACGGAGCCCGAAATCGGCTGAGCGTTAGCAGTACTCTCCAAGAGCCTTTTTGGGAGTATTATGTCCCGATACGTGGAGCCTGTTGTCAGCAAGTGCTTTACGCACTTGAGGTCCACGCAGCCGATTCAATGAGGATTGCCAGTATTGAGCCAGTACTTGTTCCAGTTACTGTAAACTTTAAGGGACTTGACACCTCTTTTAGGTGCCCTGCTTGTCCGACCAACTGTTGGCCGGATATGTATTATGATGGCGACATCACCGGATATAAGAATTGAAGTTTCTGATGTAGCACAACTACTCGAGAGCAAATCTCGTACTCACGTGATCGCTCTTCAGCAGTGACGTTCCTAATCTTGTCTCATCTGTGGGATTTTGGGCCCTGTAGGCAGCCGTGTTTGCCCACATTCAGCCTGGACTGGGGACAGGTGTGGGAATCACAGTTGCATTGCACCTGAGCATCTCTGGTAGCAGCTCAGCAGTCACTGGCATGTGCCTTTTCTTGCCCAAATTTCCATGGACGACTGAGGATGAGCGGACACACATTACAGAGAAGAAGATCGTATAGTACCTGAGCAGGAGAACAACCAGAATGGTTAGGCATGTTTCGTAACTCGAGTACGCCACATTCAAAGGCCCTGCTGTTGTATCCTTGAGGGGCCATTTTGAGGATCTAAGTGTTAAACAGCATTGACGGCACCCTCAAAGTGTCCATTTGACTGCAGGTAGTATGGCGATGAAGTTACGTATTTAGTATACACTCCAACGTTTTAAAAAGTCAGCACACACTATCCTGTTAAACTGCCATCTTCCATTGGTGAGTAGACTCAGGGAAACATCAACCTCTCTGAAGTAGTGGCAGAAGTGCAGCATGGTTCAGGATGCAATCGTCGAGCCTAGTGTTTATAAGACTCAACACCTCGTTGGCTGTCATGCAGTTTGGAGAGTGTGTGGCAACATAGAGCTGCAGGAACTAGTATGTTTGCGCTCCATAGCGTAAGGTCGCCATCAGTAGAGAGGGCTTCTCACAACTTTCAATACGGTAATAAAAAAGCATGCAGGTAGTACCGATTTGTGGGGAACGCAGACATGATGTAATCGTGAAGGCGAACATAGTGAGGGTTGGCCTGTGCTGCTGTTGACATGTCTAGCAGGGTCTGGGCGACATCGATAGTTGGGGTAGTCGCTCCCTAAGAATCTATTACTATATAGCACAATGTTGATGACAAACCTGACGTGTGATATTACCTCGGTACAGCAAGTCATATCCTTGGATATGGGGTAGCTGACTGGTGCCAGGGAGACTGCATCTGGAATCTATATTTTCCGGTGTGCTACACCGTAGTACAGTAAATTGCTATTGTGTCGTGTACTCCTTCACTCTCTGAAGCTGCGGATTTTCAACCATGTTCAGGATGTAGCTGTTGATGATGTACACCAGTTTAAAATGGTCAGTTTGCAGTGTGAAGGTTGGCAGTCTTAGGAGATACAGGGGGCATTTTGTGAGGGTCCAAGTGAGTCTAGCTCTATTGACGGATACCTTGTCTTGGCGTCTGTGAAAAGTCGTATCCACTCTAGACTTTTCAGAGGCATCCGTTATCATGAACCAGTAGGAAAATGTAACCGATCACATAGAGACGAGATGCATCGGTCTGCAAAATAGTCAGCAGGTTGGGTTAAAAGAGACTTGAACAGCCTTGCCTTGAGAGTGCATGCTTCACACATTAGAAGGTCTGGTTGTGAGGGCTTGGGAGAAGGAGCTGTGCTGTCACAGCAATATCTGGGGATAACTGTTTTTGGTTTACTAACCACATGAAGAAACGTACATCCGTCTGTCAGGTTGGACGGTGGGTGGAAGTTTTGCTGAGCCGAATCTCATCCTGGATTTGCAGTTATTCTTTCTTCAGGAAGGTTGAAGCCGCAAAAATTCACCTGCGGCTTATGCCTCTGTGAACTTGTCTCTGTTGAAAGTGATGCCATTTTTTGGCAGTGGCTGAATAGTTCATGGATCCTGTGGTAGTATGCCTGTAGGTCATATTAAAAGATGAGAATGTTGGTGACAATCTTGACATACTGTACTTCATGCCTTGGAGAGCTGGGTTACTGCGGTAACAATAAGCATCACTGGTGGCAGTGAAGCCCATGGGTTCATGGCTATTCTGGAATGATCCGTAAGGTGTAATATAAATCGTAAGGTGTTGCTCCTCCTCTGCTAGCTCCATCTGCCAGGAGCCGTGTAGAGCGTTCACAATGTTAAAGAATTTGGTGGAATCAACAGCGCAGACAACGGCTATGGCCGTGTATGGAGGGTAGGCTGGTCGGGAGGCTTGTGTGTCTCAACTTGGTGAGATCCACTGCAAACTTCTTTGGCTTTCATGATAAGGACTGGAGAGTGACACCATTCCAATGGTGCAATTTCACAATCCTTAATGGTATCTTAGTGGACCATGAAGTCTAGTTCATTTTTGACAGGTTTGCAGAAAGGGTAGGTGATTTGTAGTGAGACGTGTAGGACTGCGTCCTCTTTAAGGTGAATTTTCATGGGAGGGCCTGCCATCAGCCTCACTGAAGCTGCTTTAAGGTCCTCCTTAGACATGAGCATGTCTTTTGAGAGTTTAGAGGAAATATTCTCGGGCCTTGGCAGAGGTCATATTGGCAGCTCCTCACATTGCTTAACAAGGATGGGCTGTAGAAAGCCTTGCGGGTGATGGCCAACTCCTTGCAGTGTGCATATCTGAATACCTTTGTGGACTATAGTGTGGCGAGACAGGACCGCTTGTCCTAGGACTGGGTGGCTTTAGTGGTACCTTAAGCTGTTGTAAGTTTTCATCCATCGGGCGTGAGTATCACCGAGGCAGCAAGAAGCTGTAGTTTATTCCTGATGATTTGAAGAAGTTCAAAGCGCTGGGGGCCCATCACTGATATATCAACTCCTGTGTCCGGAAGCATCATAATCTTGGGTGTCTTGCCCATTTAGGTGAGGACGAATGATATGGGTGATGCTAAGGGGCAAGTGGTTGTGGGAAGGGTATCTACCTTGTGACAATTTGAGGGCTTGCTAGTAGGATGTGTGGCACTTTTTGGCGCTCATCTGTTGTCGGCAACATTCACTTAGTCGTAGTGTCTGCTTGTGACCTTGTTGGCAGGGCACTTAGGAGTCTTCCACCAGTGTCCCTTACAGGTACAGTTTCTTCATACACTGTTGGCGGCGGGACACTTTTCTGCAGAGCCATGCTTCTTTGTGCAGGAAGGGTATGAAATGTCCCTGTTAGGGGTTGGTTGAGAAGTAGCACCTCTGCTGCCTTGACCTTTTGTTTTCTTCGTAGGTAGAGACTGTACTCAATTTAGGAGGGGCACATAAGGCTGTGGTGCCTGTCAATGTCACCTCATAAGAGCGACATTCGTTCACTGTGGTGATCAATGAAGCTGAAGCATTCAGGCCAATGAGCTCTTTGTCCATGACTCCCATGATTAGGATCAATTTACCTTGAGACTCTTTGCAAGTAGAAGAATGTCCAGGACAGATGTCCATATCCTCTGCTACGTACTTCAGTCGGACGTAGAAATAGCTGAAGCTTTCCTTTTTCTACTGTTTGCAGGAAAGTAGTTCCCTCTCTGTCGGAAAGCTTTATTCCGCAAATTCTTTGTGCGTTCCTGAAGAACATTGAGAACTTTTATGCTCTGATTCGTGTCTGATGGTATGTTGAATGTGTATTTGAGTATTCTTTGGGTCTCCAAGCTGAGGCACATGCAGTTGAGTGAATTGCTTCCTGTAATAATTATTTGGGTCCATCATCACAAGGTAGTTATCATAGCATCTACGCTATTCCCTAAATCTGATATGTGGCATTGGGACATGAGGGTGGTGGTGTCTGGCAATGGCCTTGTGTGAGGGTAGGTCTGGGTGGGCAGTGGCTGTGAGGATTGTGGGGGAAGATTTTGTGAGTCCGCTAGTGTTGCTTGTTGGTGGGAAGGGCTGACCATGAGTAGCTTCAACATGGGGAAATGCTGTCCTTCTTAATCTCTTCTTATGTTGTCTTCTTGGCAGCTTAGATCCTGATTGTAACGATTACATTCCGCTTTGTTTTGACGTTGATCCTCCTCTCACCGACATGCAGCCAATTCAGTCTGTCAAGATTCCTCCATATATTTGAGCTTTAACTCCCCACCTGAAGCTTTGGAAGGGAGTATATTTAGATGTGGTAAGAACAAAGGTGTGGGTTACACCATTATAAAATCTGGTGGGGTTCCAGTGCACTGGTGAGACGGAGTGTGAAGCCAACTGGCAGTCATCAGTGTCCTTGTTGTGTTGCATATCCATAGAATCGTCTTGATGTGTGGTAGAAGCCATTATGGATCATTTTAAGCTGCGTCATTCACATTTTAAAAGAAGAGAAGAAAAGATGAGAGAGAATTTGTATAGTTTGAATCTTAAAATCAACTGTAGCAAAGATTGGCAGCCACAGGAGGGCTCGCGGAGAGGGTGGGCACAGACAACTGACCATTGAGACGCATACTTAGACGTAATGGGTAATGTGTGTTCAGTGATGAGAGAGAATGAACACACATTGGAGTCCAGAGCTTGGTGGAAGTGGAGGGATCTCCTGTATGTTTGGAGAGGGACATAAGAAAAATACTACCCACTAAAATCAAAACACTAACACCACACTGCACTGGCACTGCATCATGTCACAAACACCACACCAACACTGTAAGATCCATATGCTATCATAAGCTGTGTACTGGGGAGGATACTACAGTGTTTGGGCTTTTCGTACTAATGTTCTGGTGTGCATCTCTTCGGATGATACTGGAACTGAAACCAGACACTTTTTCCTTTACCTTCATGATGTGCTGGCTGCTCAGTTGTTTGCTTTTATGCTATTTTTCACCCAGAGAACTATTTTTTTCTTCTAAGATATTAAAAGATCCTTTAGAACTTAAAGGGTTATACTTGCAACAAATGTTTTCATTTAGTCTTTTTATAGTTTATTTATGAAACATCTCTTTTAATGTCTTTACTATTAAAATATGTTATTTTGATTGTTCATTACTTCTCTTGTAGGTTTTTTTATTTCCTTTTCTCATTGGGCTATTTTTCCCTGTTGGAGCCCTTGGGCTTATAGCATCTTAATTTTCCAACTAGGATTGTAGCCTAGCTATAATAATAGCAATGATAATAATAATAATAAAAATAATAATAGTAATGATAATAATAATAATAATAATAAAAATAATAATAGTTCTATGATAGGTTATTGCTGGAAGAGATCTTGTTTAGTAGCTTTAGTAAGATGCAATTTTCAAGACTTGATTTTCATTTTGATAAATTGTTCTGCCTGGTTAGTGTACAGTAGTTAGGTTAGGTTAGGACTTGGGTCAATGAACTAAGGTTGTATGCGGGTAAAATAAGCTGGCCTTATGTCAGCTTCTTCTCTTGCTCCAGGAGCATCCCATAACTATACAGGACCTCTTAAGAATAGGCATTCCTATTCCTTAAATGGGGTTTTGACATTTAACCAGATTTTGACATTTAACCACATTTTGACATTTAGCCAGATTTTGACATTTAACTAGATATTGACTTTTAGCCAGTTTTTGACATTTAACCAGATTATGACATTTAGACAGATTTTGGCTGCTATGCTATTGGGTAAATATGGGCAAATCAGCATATAGCAGCTATTTCCTTTGCCAAATTACCAAAAATTGCAGAGTTGAATTCACTTCTATTGCATTTTAGTCTGAAATACTACCATCAGAGAGTTATTGGGTCCTTTAACCTGCCAGATAGTACTACATTAGAGCCATCTCTCTGGTTACGGCTCATTTTTCTTAATAGTCTGGCATATTCTTTCTACATTCTCCTCTTTCCTCATTCACCCTTCAACATTAAGATTACCAAACAATTCTTCTTTGCTCAATGGGTTAACCACTGTAATGTAATAGTTCAGTTGCATACTTTAATTTTGGTAAGGGTAGAAAATATTCTTTAGCTATGGTAAGCATCTCTTTTAGGAGGACACTCCAAAATGAAACCATTGTTCTGTAGTCTTGGGTAGTGCCATAGCCTTTGTACCAGGGTCTTCCACGGTCTTGAGTTAGAGTTCTCTTGTATGAGGGTACACTCAGGCACAGTATTCTATCTAATTTCTCTTGTTTTGTTGAAGTTTTTATAGTATATATAGGAAATATTTATTTTAATGTTGTTACTGTTCATAGAATATTTTATATTTCCTTGTTTCCTCTCCTCACTGGGCTATTTTCCCTGTTGTAGCCCCTGGGCTTATAGCATCCTGCTTTTCCAACTAGGGTTGTAGCTTAGCAAGTAATGATAATAATAATAATATATGAAGGATTTATTTCAGTGTTGTTACTGTTCTTAGAATATTTTATTTTATTTGTTCATTACTTCTCTTGTAGATTATTTATTTCCTTGTTTCCTTTTCTCACTGGGGTATTTTTCCCAGTTGGAATCTTTGTGCTTAGAGCATCCTGCTTTTCCAACAAGGGTTGTAGCTTAGCTAGTATGCTGTTATGACTAAACTATTCCTAGTTGCTTAAATTTGCTATTAAATTCTATTGTATATGTTGATAAACCATACTAATAACGAGAGAGAGAGAGAGAGAGAGAGAGAGAGAGAGAGAGAGAGAGAGAGAGAGAGAACCTTCGTTTTGATGAACAATACTTTACAAATCTTATTATCTATGCTATGCTTAATTATACATTATCTTTATTGATTAAATTTAAACATTAATAACATGTATTTCCTTCTAATGATAAAATCTGGTCTGATTTTAAGAATAAAACGACGTATTAAGACATTTAAAAAGGGCCATCGGCCTAAAGCTTCCTCCTGTCAGCTGGGAGTGATGACGTCATAGTTTTGTTTCGGTTTTGTCGTAATATTACGCTTACTGAGCTAATTAATTGTAATATTTTGATTATAGTAATAATAATGATTATATTAATTATGATAACGAGTTTGTATAGTGTTTATTTCCTATTATTAGAGATGTACACTTCGTGAAACGTATGATTTCTATCTTCTATTTATTTGTATCTATGTTCTAATATTTACGTTACCGAGAAATCGATTTGCTATCGTAAAAACGGCCCTAATTCTTATATGCAAGCTTTTTTATATACTTTATTCATAGCATTAATGTATATAATTATTGCATATGCTCATTCTCTAAAGAATATGCCGGTATAATAGAAATTAAATTGATAAATGAGTAAAATTAGCGGACATTTCGTCCGAAGCTGGTTCGATATCGGACATTTCCGATCGTCAACTCAATGCAATTTGGCTTCTATTATACCGGCTTTATACCTTTACTATTGTGAATAAGGCTTATATATATGGATTCCTGCCATGAAAAAACCTATTTTAGGAAGGATAAATATGAAAATTAATGCCGATTTTATTTAAAATGATGACTCAAAGTTTCGAGGCGAAGTGATGTGGCATATTCTTTACAACGGCACAAAAGTACACACAGATCAGTATAAAAACGTTAGAAAATGGTACTTAAGAAAATTTCTGCTTCATAATCAAATATTTTTATCATATTGAATTAGTTATGATAAATATTCGTTGAAAATACATTAACCTGTTTTATCAACAAGGTTATAAGATAAAATAATTATTACTTACAGAATAATAGCATTGGTTTAAGCTTTAATTACCATAAAATGTATTGGTATTATTATTATTATTTTATTACTATTACTGTATTATTATTATTATTATTATTAGCCAAGCTACTGCTCTTTATATATATATATATATATATATATATATATATATATATATATATATATATATATTTATATATATATATATATATATATATATATATATATATATATATATATATTTATATATATATATATATATATATATATATATATTTATATATATATATATATATATATATATATATATATAGTATGTGTATATATATATATATATATATATATATATATATTTATATATATATATATATATATATATATATATATATATATATATATATATATATATATATATAGTATGTGTATATATATATATATATATATATATATATATATATATATATATATATATATATATATATATATATATATATCTTGTTTCTCAAATCTTGATGATTCCTCTAAAACTCATTTCCATTTAGAAACTTTACATTAATGGTGTTTTCACATTACAATCAGTTTTTTGTAGATGTGTTTTCTTCCCACTTAGTGATTTGCCATCAATTTCAGTCAAATAATATTTCTCATAAATCATGTATTTTATTTATTTCCTTATTTTATTTCCTTTCCTTACTGGGCTATTTTCCCTCTTGGAGTCCTTGGGCTTAATGCATTCTGCTTTTCCAACTAGAGTTGTAGCTTAGCTAGTAATAATGATAATAATAATAATAATAATAACAATGATAATATTTTAATGATAATAATAATAATATTTTAATAAGCTTTCATACCAAAACAAAAAGTTATGTACATATATTATTATCCCTATGAAACGTACTGTATCTAAATCATCAGCATTCCTTTCATAGTACCATGTACAGTACGTTGAATATCCTTTACTTTTCTCTCATATTTTCTCAAAATTTTAATTAATTTTCTGAGAAATAATGAATTTTTCTATTAATTAATTTATACCGTGTATGACTGTATGAATTTGTTTCCCTAGATTGATTGCATTCCTGCTGTTTCAAATTGCAACATATGTTTTTCTCCTACTCTCTGTATCTCTGGTTATCAGTGTTTTACAGTTTTGATTACAAAATTAGTAATTACTACCTAGAGAGCTATGGGGTCCTGTGACTGGCCAGACAGTACTGAATTGGATCCTTCTCTCTGGTTACGGTTCATTTTCACTTTGCCTACACATACGCCGAATAGTTTGGCATATTCTTTACAGATTCTCCTCTGTACTTATACACCTGACAACACTGAGATTACCAAACAGTTCTTCTTCACCCAAGTGGTTAACTATTGTACTCTAATTTTTCAGTGGATACTTTCCTCTTGATAAGGGTGGAAGAGACTCTTTAGCTATGGTAAGCAGCTCTTCTAGGAGAAGGACACTCCAAAATCAAACCATTGTTCTCTAGTATTGGATAGTGCCATAGCCTCTGTACCATGGTCTTCCACTGTCTTGGGTTAGAGTTCTCTTGCTTGAGGGTACATTCGGTCATACTATTCTATCTCGTTTCTCTTTCTCTTATTTTGTTTAAGTTTTTATAGTTTATATAGGAAATATTTATTTAGATGTTGTTACTGTTCTTAAAATATTTTATTTTTCCTTGTTTCCTTTCCTCACTGGGCTATTTTCCCTGTTGGGGCCCCTGGGCTTATAGCATCCTGCTTTGCCAGCTAGGGTTGTAGCTTAGCAAGTAAAAATAATAATAATAATAATAATAGGTCTAACTTTGATTGATTTGGCTTTTATTGAAGGAATTATTTTAAGTTTCTTTTGGTTGGTAGGTTGGTAATGTTGTCTAAAGTGATGAATGACTATTTGATAATATTTTCTGTCATTATTCAGGGATGTGATATCTTCTATAAACATTTTAATGATGGTTAATTGGGTGATTTTACTTTTAGTATTGTGGGTTTTTATTTATTGTGTTTCCAAAGGAATAACTATAGAAAGATAGGACAATGAATTAAGTCAAGACTGAATTTCACTGTACCATCAGTAGGTTTCTTTCCCTTCACTGGACATTTGTTCCAAATCAAGGGTATGTGCTGGTATATTATTATTATTATTAATTGCTAAGCCACAACCCTAGTTGGAAAAGCAGAATGCTATAAGCCCAGAGGCTCCAACAGGGAAAATAGCCCAGTGAGGAACGGAAACAATGAAGAATATTTTAAGAATAAAATAAATACCTCCTATATTATCTATAAAAACTGTAACAAAACAAGAGGAAGAAAAAAAGGATAGTGTGCCCAAGTGTGCCCTCAAGCAAAAGAACTCTAACCCAAGACAGTAGAGACCATGGTACAGAGGCTATGGCACTACCCAAGACGAGAGAACAATGGTTTGATTTTGGAGTGTCCTTCTCCTAAAATAGCTGCTTACCATAGCTAAAGAGTCCCTTCTATCCTTATAAAGGTTAAAGGTGTATGGTTTCAGTTCCAGTTTTATCAGATTAGGTGTTCACCAGAACGTCAGCCAGGCAAGCCCAACCCCCATTGTGGTGCCCAACCACAGCAGTGACCTCCTCCGTAATCAGCTTAAACTCACGGTCCTTGGCGGGGATCGATCTGCTGCCATGCGAATGGAAGGCAAACACATCACCAATATACTATAGTCAATTTTTTTAGTGTGGCAGATTTGCACCGACTCGCATGGGTGCCCTTTTAGCTCGGGAAAGTTTCCCGATCACTGATTGGTTGGACAAGATAATTCTAACCAATCGGAATGCAGGAAACTTTTCCGAGCCTAAAGGGCACCCCTGCGAGTCCGTGCAAATGCGCCTCATTAAAAAAATTGGGTATAGTCAGGAGCCTTGTATTGTATTAATGCTGTTTAACAAATATTCTGGTGTTATACTGACCCAAGTTATGAAAACATCAGGTCATACTGATTACTAGGTCACTGCCATTCTGGTCTCACAGTCTTGCTTAGGCTACTATTTTCTATTGATATTGTCTGTATCTAAGTCTAGATGCACAGCTAGCTATACTGTACATTTACAGACAGAGTTGATTCCATGGTTGTATCGGTTGCCCTACATATCTGTTTTGACGTTGTTAATGGTTTATATATGACATATCTATTTTGACGTTGTTACTGTTTTTAGAATGATTTTATTGTTAATTGGTTCTCATCATTTATTTGTTTCCTTATTTCCTTTCCTCACTGGGCTATTTTTCCCTATTGGAGCCCTTGGACTTATAGCATCTTGCTTTTCCATTAGGGTTGTAGCTTGGCTAGTAATAATAATAATAATAATAATACTTTGGGACAGATATATTCATTGTGGTTATGGAATCCATTCTGGTCCCTTTCCTCCTGATCCCCATAGTTCAATCTGATGTTAAGGAAAAGGAAATTTAATGAATAAGAAGAATGATTAGTATATACTGTATAGTAGATTTCTTCAAGGATCTGTAACAGTTGGAAGAGCGTATTAGATCAATTCTTTGTTTTTCATATAAATTTCTAGTGTTTTGTAAAATTTTGTGGGGTTTTCTCTTCCTTGCTTTTCATATGTACTGTATTATACAGTATATTGTATATGTTACGCTGCTTTCTGCCTTTATTTGGATGATTAGGAGATTAGTTCATGTGACATGAATTTGTAAGCTTAGTTTGCTGTATTAAAGGCATCAGTTTGTCTCCTTAAGATTCATCATATACATGATACTGTATTTTTTATGTCTATGTAGTATGATACAGTATATTTGGTCACTATGCTAAGGTGCGCCTATCAAAGTAAAGTGCATAGTGGCCACTTTCCTCTTGGTACGGGTAGAAGAGACTCTTTAGCTAGGGTAAGCAGCTCTTCTAGGAGAAGGGCACTCCAAAATCAAACCCTTGTTCTCTAGTCTTGGGGAGTGCCATAGCCTCTGTACCATGGTCTTCCACTGTGTTGGGTTAGAGTTCTCGTGCTTGAGGGTACCCTCGGGTATACTACTCTATCTAATTTCTCTTCATCTGGTTTTGTTAAGGTTTTTATAGTTTATATAGGAGATATTTTAATGATGTTACTCTTTTTTTAAATACGTATTCTATTTTTAACTTTTTCCTTTCATCACTGGGCTATTTTCCCTGTTGGAGCCCTTGGGCTTATAGCATCCTGCTTTTCCAACTAGGGTTGTAGCTTAGCAAGTAATAACAATAATAATACTGGGTTCTCCTTTACAGCTTAGTCTTGTAAGAAATTTTCTCCACTCTTTCCTACCTTGTGATCTATATAAAGATTCTTGCACATGTTTAAAGACAGATTGGATTCCAGGGTCACTTTAATTCCACGACCATTGGACAAAACCATTCTTTGTGCATAGACATGATACAGTCTTGTCATTTTCTCCTGGCTTAAAAGCTTAATTCTTTTGTTATGGTAGTGGAAATTGCACTGGAAAATGGTGTATGATTATGGTGTACAGTATTTTGTTATAGATTTTACTGTCTTCTATGTATCTTCAATAGTTGGAAGAACTTTTGGAGTAATATTGAAAAGCTTTGCATTTCATTATTTTTTTACATTTTTCTGGGTCTCAAGGTTATAGTATACACTTTTTTTGGATTTATATATGTATATAAATGTATATAATTTGTTTATATTGAAATGTTTTCTGCTATTTTGGGATAATTTTCTTATACAGTCGTAAACTTTGTATGCTGTTCTAAGCAACTAGTTTCACTATAAAATATCAGTACATATGCCAGTGGAGAAGGTTCTAAGAACTTCTGTATCTAATGTAACAGTTAGTAACTTTGCTAGGATGTGTTTATTATAGCAAAGTGCAGAGTTACTGGGTGTTTCATTACAAGGTTAGACACACAGGGAATTCTCTCTTCCATCTTGTGGATTTTTATTTAGATTCTAAGCAGAGCCTGCCAGATATTGAAGGCCTTTTTATTTGCCAAACTGCTTTTAGTATTAAGTGAAATATTTCTACAGATATCCTAATCACTTGGTTTACTTTATAATCTGATACTGTAGGATTAGAACTGTTTTGTAATACAGTGTTTGCCAATGTTAATATTCAGAGTTCAACGATGGAAGTAGGATTTTGACTTAGAATTAGCTGAAGAGGGCACAGTGCAAGCAATATGAGCTTTGTACATAATATGGACTGTCAGAAAATCCTCCTTAATGAAAATTGGTGAACTTTTGCAATCTTATCAGTTACTTTAGCTATTAATAGTCAACCTTACCTTTGTCTTCAATCTCTAGGCTTTTTGTCAAGTCTTGTTATGTTGAAGTTCCAGTCAACATAACATATTCATGGTAAGCAGCTCTTCTAGGAGAAGGGCACTCCAAAAATCAAATCATTGTCTAGTCTTGGGTAGTGCCATAGCCTCTGTACCATGGTCTTCCACTGCCTTGGGGTAGAGTTTTTCTCTTGCTTGAGGGTACACTTTGGCACACTATTCTATCTTATTTCTCTTCCTCTTGTTTTTTAAAAATTTAATAGTTTATGTACGAAATATTTTCTAATGTTGTTACTCTTCATGAAATGTCTTGTTTTAACTGTTCATTACTTCTGTATTAGTTCATTTATTTCTTTATTTCCTTTCTTCAATGGGCTATTATCCTTGGTGGGGCCCCTGTGCTTATAGCATCCTTCTTTTTCTTCTAGGATTGTACCTTAGCAAGTAATAATAATAATAATAATAATAATAATAATAATAATAATAATAATAATAATAATAATACAGGATGGGTTGTGTATGTCATTGGAGAATGATGGAAGTAGGGGAGACTTTCTTAGAGTTCAAACATTGATACATTTTGGTCATATACATTTTGATAAGATTGTCATTTGGAGTTTTCAGTAGTAAATTAATCATAGATAATTCATTAAAACAGCACTATTTATCATGCTGAGTTTGAGTGCATTTAATACAGACAATCAAGTAGATTGTGTTTATTCAAACTTCTGGGTCTCAAACCTAGATGAGGATGTTTTAGTATTGGTAATCTTCATAGCTAAAGGGATTAGTAATGTCTAATTCTCAACTTTTATGAAGGAGTTAGCTCTCTGGTAATGTGTGATGTTAACCTTGCTCAATGCTCTCCTCCAGCCTTTTCCTTCTAGCTAATTGTTATCTGCTTTTCTATCTGCATTTCATTGTGTAAGGGGACCAAACATCACTGAATGCAATGTTTTTAATGATAAAGCATTGTCATTGAATCAGAATAGTTGTGCTAGAAAGGGGTTGCTTAAAATATAATTCATGAACCTTTCCAGGATTCTCGTGTTCTCTAACACATTTCCTTGCATGTATAATGAGTTATTTATGTGTAATGCATTGGGATTAAATACTGTGATGGTAAAAGTTTACTGTCATGTCTTTAGATAATAATCTCAACAGCAATGGGCCACTGAAATGTAAGGGGACACAGAAAGTGGGGTTAATTTGGAAGTGCAATATGTGGTTGTTAATTCTATTAGAAAACATTTACAGTGGTAGTTGATACAAAATTGATTGGGATTATTGAAGTAAAAGTGATGGTGGTAATTGAAATATACCGGTAAGTAAGAATACAGTATTTGTATGTATAAAACAGCATACAGTATTGATATTATTCTTGAAATAAGCACTCATTTTAGTGAAAAACTTTATAGTAAATTCTATACTCTACTTTGACTTCATGATATCACACATTATGCCTGATATGCTGCACATGACACTTTCTCCATGCATGAGTTTGACTTTACCTCAGCCTTAGCTCATAAACAGTACAGTATATTGGTTACAAATTCTCATTTGCCAAGTAAATCGTTAGAACCTATCTAAATAGAACCAGGCTGGTTTCAGAAATTGAAACATTCCTTAACTATGTCAAGTTGAAGGACCTCAATCTGTGCTGATGGTAACTTCCTTTATGTCTCTGGTACTGCCTGACAACTCAGTCTTCAAATATGGTTCAACTGTTATAGTGATTTTTCAGAGTTTGTGAAGTTAACTTATTATAGAATTTATCAGATGTAGTGGATTTGAAGACACTTGCTTAATGTTGTCATGCAAATTTTATGATACAATTCACAGATAGAATCACCTGACTGTTCTAGCAAGCAATTTTTTTTTATATAAGATATACTCATACTAAAGTACAATAAGAGAGATTGCATGTAAACTAGTTGTTTTCCTAGTTTGAGCCTGGACTATTAGTCCTTCACGTAGTAGAACAAGTATTCTGTTTATTATTTTTCTCTGATAAATTCCCAAACTCTTCAACTGGATAAGATGTAACTATAGGCTCCTTTTCTACATCAGTTATACTATGAGAACAGGTATTTTGTTTTTATATTTCTCTGATAATTTCCCTATACTCTTCAACTGGATGAGATGCTGAAGCTGTAGGGGCCTTTTCTACATCTGTTATAACTTGGGTTCTTTTCAGTTATTATTTTTAAGTTCCCACAGACATCTGTGAACAGGAATGTCCTGGTTCCTGTCATTTTGGCCTCCTGCTTCATCATCAGACTTATATTGTCTAGCTCTATGTGTGTGAGTTGGGAAGGATGGCAGCTGAATCATCCTCTTTTTGATGTACAGTATGTCAAACAAACCTATTTCAGTGTCGTCCCCCTCTCCCCATAGAAGGGCAGAGGCACTATTGATTCATTGATTATTAGGTATTATTTGTCATCGTAACAGCAATGGTCATTGGTGCCAAACAGTGCTACTAGTGCATCTAAAGCAGGTGCACTATAGGCATTACTTCCAGGTCTTTGTAGCTTCCATTTTGGGCCCCAGCTGTACTTAATTTTTAAGCTTCAACTTTACCTCTGTTCCCAGTTCCTTTTTCCAATTTGACTTTTACTTCATATTGCAGCTTCAGGGATTTTCTCTAGTAGTGGCACATGGTACTTAATGGCCTCTTTGGCCCCAGTATTAGGCCGTTTGGCATAGATTTATAAAGCCAATTCATTGTCTAAAAAAAAAAAAAGGTTCCTCAGACCTTGTCATGATGTTTGGACCTGGGGATTAGATGTCAGATCTTTTCATTTATGGAAATTTATGATGTATGGTTTGGCCAGAAACTACCCAATTATACTGCAGTCTTGATATATAGTCCTAGAATGTAATATGTAGAGTATACTTTAATCACTTCTAATCAAAGCTTAGAAGTGCTTTGAGTCTCTTCGTCTTGACTTATGCTGTCATCAAAGATTTTTATGTCTTGGTTACATATCTGTAAATATTACTAGTGTATGCGACCCGTAAAACATAACAGCTAAATATTCAGATATGCACATACATGCACTCTTCTCTCACCAGGGTATGACTACTCTGTCTCTCCCCACCCTAGGGATGGGAAGAGCTAAGGGGGACTTAAAATACACAAACATACACACACACACTTACATATATATATATATATATATATATATATATATTGTATATATATATATATATATATATATAATTGTTTATATATTTAACCATGCTTATTATTATATAGGGGAGATTTCATACTGTATATTATGTAGTAGTGCCTTTTTTTCTGCACATTGTTCTAGTAGTTTCGTTCCATGCCATATCGGGCTTTTGTATGGATAAGATATTTTAAATAATCATAATAGTAATTGTGATGTGACTATTTTGAATGTTATGGTTATCAAAAGGGAATAGGATTTTATATTGACACATTGGAATAATGTTTTCTCTTCTCTTCCAACAGAAGTGCCACTGGGGTTACCAATCAGCCTGGCATCATGTGAATGGTAAGTACATGACATCTTCTGTATGCATTCATTGATTTGCTTCTCATTGTAGTAAGCAAATTTAATTGCCCAACATATGGTACATTTAAATTCATAAACAAGTTAGTGGTTGAAACCTTAACCCAGGGTGCCTAACGTCCCTGCCTGGTGGATCGCCAGACTGGGGTTAGAGTCCAGCTCAAACTCGTTAGTTCCTTTGGTCGCTGCAACTACACCATCCTTTTGAGCTAAGGATGGGGGTTTTGGGGAAGCCTATAGATCTACCTGCTTAATCATCAGTAACCATTGCCTGGCCCTCCCTGGTCCTATCTTGGATGGAGATGGGCTTACAGGCTGATCATATGTATATATGGGCAGTTGCTATGGCATTATCCTGCTTGCTAGGGCAATATCACTGTCCCTTACCTCTGCCATTCATGAGTGGCCTTTACACCTTAAACCTAATATAGTGTTCTGTCCTAATCTTCTTCGATTATTATCATTATTATTATTATTGGCCAAGCTGTAACCTTAGTTGGAAAAGCAGGATGCTTTAAGCCCAAGGGCTCCAACAAGGGAAAATAACCCAGTGAGGAAAGGGAATAAGAAAATAAACTACAGGAGAAGTATTGAACAGTTAAAAAAAGATATTGCAAGAACAGTAACAACATAAAAATAAATCTTTCATATTCAAACTATTAAAACTTAAAAAAAAAAAAAAAAGGAAAATAAACAAGATGAAGAGAAATAAGATGAGAATGGTGTATCCGAGTGTACCCTCAAGCAAGAGAACTGTAACCAAAGTTATTAATCCTAAAAAGACTTGGAAACCCATGTTCCAATCTATCCTTCTCTCTGCTTATAGTCAGAACTGAGTCCAAGTTATGTTTTGCAATATTCCTCCACCAGGCTTTGCCTAGCTATAAGAGATGTCTATTTTAATGTTAATCGTTTTAAAAATTTTATTTTTCCTTGTTTCCTTTCCTCACTGGGCTATTTTCCCTGTTGGAGCCCCTGGGCTTATAGCGTCCTGCTTTTCAACTAGGGTTGTAGCTTAGCTAATAATAATAATAATAATAATAATAATAATAATAATAATGTCACCGAGATGTTTATGCCTTTGTGCGAGGTGTCATTTTAACGCTTTAAAGGCCACTCATGAATGACAGAGGCAAGGGACAGTGACATTGCCCTATCAAGCAGGACAATGCCCTAGCGACTGACCATATACAGTATACATATGATGAGCATCCAAGCCCCCCTCCACCCAAGTTCGGACTAAGGTGGGTCAGGCAATGGCTGTTGATGACTCAGTAGATAGACCTATAGGTTCCCCCAAACCCCCTCATCCTTAGCTCACAAGGTTACAGCGACCAAAGGAACTAACGAGTTTGAGCAGTGCTCAAACCCCAATCTGGCGTTCACCAGTCAGGGACGTTACCATATCAGCCACCAATACGTAGGATTTCAGAATTTCGTTTAAGTCTTTATTTTTGGTAGGAAATAGGCAACCGTGAACTGTAGGTCTACATAACTGACAAAAGAATTTCGGACAATACATGAAGGTTCCTTCTACGAAAATGTGTTCCATGTCATTACAGAGGCACAAGATATATTTTCACTTTCCTGTCATTATTCACAAGTACAAAATGTTCATCCTTGTTCATTTATAACTGGAAAGACAGACCTGAACCTCTTAACAACTTTTTGGTAGTGCCATAGCCTCTGTACCATGGTTTTCCACTGCGTTGGGGTAGAGTTCTCTTGCTTGAGTTTATACTCAGAGACATTATTCTATTTTATATCCCTCCGTATTTTTTTATTGAAGTTTTTATAGTTTATATATGAAAGATCGTATGTAATGTTTTCGCTATTCTTAAAATGTTTCATTTTGATTGTTTATTACCTACTTTTCTTGTAGTTTATTTATTTCCTTGTTTCCTTTCCTCACTGGGATATTTGTCCCTGTTGGAGCCCTTGGGATTATAGCATCCTACTTTTCCCGTTAGGGTTGTAGCTTGGCTTGTGATGATAATAAGGGAGACATTTTCTGATTCTAACCTGTTTACTTTGAAGAAATGGATTATGGAAATATATTCTTCAATTTCCTACGTTACAGAACGATAATGTAAAAATATTTCATGAAATCTCTCTCTCTCTCTCTCTCTCTCTCTCTCTCTCTCTCTCTCTCTCTCTCTCTCTCTCCTTAATGTATTTTTATATTGTTCATTACTTCTCTTGTAGATTATTTATTTCCTTATTCTCTTTCCTCACTGGGCTATTTTTCCCTGTTGGGTCCCTTGGGCTTATAGCATCCTGCTTTTCAACTAGGGTTGTAGCTTAGCTAATAATAATAATAATAATAATAATAATAATAATAATAATAATTAAGGAAAATAGCCGAAAGTCCTGATAAGAACTCTGAAGGAAGAGTGAAAATAAGATTAAGTTTGAGAATTAGCGATAAAATCTAGGTTTATCTTCAGCAGAAGGAAGTCGATAAGGAAATAGAGAAATGGGAAAAAAACAATAAGTATATTAGAAAAAAAGACGGTATAATATAGCTTTTATAACTTGGGTTTCTAAGATTTAGCTACACTGCTACAGGTTGAATTAGCTTAGCTCTTAGCTGGGGAAAAGTTAAGAAATGAAATCGAATGAAAATATGCTATAAAAAATATGTATCTTACGATAAGCGCTCCATACGAATGGGGGAAAAAAGACCACGCTATTAGAAGAAGAAGTAGAAGATAATAAGCGTTCTGTAAAGAACCAAATTTATAACTTGAAACGGTTTGGCTGCCTGTGAGTCAAGAGTGTGTGTGGTCGGGTAGGGCTTGGGGACCTCTTGGCTTCGGAGGACCCCAGGGGAGGTCGTAGGCTGGTGGCGAGACTGCAGGAGTTGGGAGACCCCAGGAGAGGTTGTTGGCTGGTGGGGAGACCTCAGGACTGGAGATGTTGTAGGTTGGTAACAGCTCGCGAGAAATGGTTTGGTGATGAAATGGTGATGCGTTGGTGTTGGTGATGAGGTGGTGATGAACCGTGAAGCCTGTGTGTGAGGAGAGAGAGAGAGAGAGAGAGAGGGGGGGGGGTTACTTGTACTTCCTGGGAGCGAGATAGTCGAAGTGAATAGGGATATTGTATATAGTTTTATTAGGTTTATTTTCTATTATTTATCATACTTGGATATATAGATACTGTACTTACAGTGTTATTAGCTATATTTCCTGTACTTTAGTTGGTTATATAGATAATGTATAAACAGTTTAATAAGCTTTATTTCCTGCATTTTTCTTCGCTGTAGATTGTAAACTTAAGTGCCCTTCCATGAACGCAGCTTAAGACGTGTTGCAAGAAATACTTCAATTTATATTATATTTAATTTCCAATTTTTAATAGTTACAAATTTAATTTAATAGAATTAATGGCAGTGATAATTATAATTACTTACCAGTTACGGACAGTTATATAATCTTTGCAATCTATGAAGAGATATAATTCTGTTGAAGACTTTGAGGAGGTTATAGAAATGATGAATGTTCTAGGTATATTTCGGCTTTTATTAATGTATCTTAGCATTTAGATGGATTCTCTCTCTCTCTCTCTCTCTCTCTCTCTCTCTCTCTCTCTCTCTCTCTCTCTTCTCTTGTAGTTTATTGCCTTGTATCCTTTCCTCACTATTTTTCCCTGTTGGAGCAATTGGGCTTACAGATTCTAGCTTTTCCCACAAGTGTTGTAGCTTAGCTAATAATAATAATAATAATCGGACTCTCTCTCTCTCTCTCTCTCTCTCTCTCTCTCTCTCTCTCTCTCTCTCTCTCTCTCTCTCTACAAGCGTTATGTATTTTGACGTGTGCTCCCAAGTATAGAAGTTTCAAGTCGAACTATTCTTGGGTCAGAGTTATATTTATGCTTTTATAACCTGCACTGCATTTAATACCTCCGTCAACGAAGTTGGTAGGAGGTTATATTTAACCCCCTGTTTGTGTGCGCGTGTGTTTGTTTGTGAACAGATTCCTGGTCACAATTTTAATCGTAGGGTCATGAAACTTGCAGGGATTAACTGTTATGTAAAAAGCTTGAAATCGTTACATTTTGGAAGGCCAAAGTCAAAGTCAAAGGTTAAGGT
>NW_027168582.1:95000-97500 GCF_036898095.1 Palaemon carinicauda
TGTATCAATCAAACAGGATAAGGATTTGACACAATTTCAACCTGTTCACTCCCCTCCCCTATAAAGGTTTAAAGGTCGCTCATGAATGGCAGAGGCAAGGGACAGTGACATTGTATGTTACTAGTTATGTCACTCACTATTTCGTCTCATTCACCGATTTCCTGGGACACTTCATGTCTGTTCAAATTTTTTGGAACACTTCATGTCTGTTCAAATTCTCTGGAACACTTCATGTCTGTTCAAATTTTCTGGAACACCTCGTCTGTTCAAATTTTCTGGAATACTTCATGTCTGTTCAAATTTCCTGGGGCACTTCATGTTTGTTCAAATTTTCTGGAACACTTCATGTCTGTTCAAATTTTCTGGAACACCTCAAGTCTGTTCAAATTTTCTGGAACACTTCATGTCTGTTCAAATTTTCTGGAACACTTCATGTTTGTTCACTTTTTTTCTGGAACACTTCATGTTTGTTCAATTTTTTTCTGGAACACTTCATGTCTGTTCAATTTTCTCTGGAACACTTCATGTCTGCTCAAATATCCTGGGACACTTCATGTCTGTTCAAATTTCTTGGAACACTTTATGTCTGCTCAAATATCCTGGGACACTTCATGTCTGTTCAAATTTTCTGGAACACTTCATGGCTGTTCAAGTATCCTGGGACACTTCATGTCTATTCAATTTTTTCTGGAACACTTCATGTCTGTTCAATTTTCTCTGGAACACTTCATGTCTGCTCAAATATCCTGGGACACTTCATGTCTGTTCAAATTTCTTGGAACACTTTATGTCTGCTCAAATATCCTGGGACACTGCATGTCTGTTCAAATTTTCTGGAACACTTCATGGCTGTTCAAGTATCCTGGGACACTTCATGTCTATTCAATTTTTTCTGGAACACTTCATGTCTGTTCAATTTTCTCTGGAACACTTCATGTCTGCTCAAATATCCTGGGACACTTCATGTCTGTTCAAATTTCTTGGAACACTTCATGTCTGCTCAAATATCCTGGGACACTTCATGTCTGTTCAAATTTTCTGGAACACTTCATGGCTGTTCAAGTATCCTGGGACACTTCATGTCTATTCAATTTTTTCTGGAACACTTCATGTCTGTTCAAATTTTCTGGAACACTTCATGCCTGTTCAAATTTCCTGGAACACTTCATGTGTGTCTGTTCAAATATCCTGGGACACTTCATGTCTGTTCAAATTTTCTGGAACACTTCATATCTGTTCTAATATCCTGGGACACTTCATGTCTATTCAATTTTTTCTGGAACACTTCATGTCTGTTCAAATTTTCTGGAACACTTCATGTCTGTTCAAATTTCCTGGAACACTTCATGTGTGTCTGTTCAAATATCCTGGGACACTTCATGTCTGTTCAAATTTTCTGGAACACTTCATGTCTGTTCTAATATCCTGGGACACTTCATGTCTATTCAATTTTTTCTGGAACACTTCATGTGTGTTCAAATTTTCTGGAACACTTCATGTTTGTTCAATTTTTTTCTGGAACACTTCATGTGTGTCTGTTCAAATATCCTGGGACACTTCATGTCTGTTCAAATTTTCTGGAACACTTCATGTCTGTTCTAATATCCTGGGACACTTCATGTCTATGCAATTTTTTCTAGAACACTTCATGTCTGTTCAAATTTCTTGGAACACTTTATGTCTGCTCAAATATCCTGGGACACTTCATGTCTGTTCATTTTTTTCTGGAACACTTCATGTCTGTTCTAATATCCTGGGACACTTCATGTCTATGCAATTTTTTCTGGAACACTTCATGTCTGTTCTAATATCCTGGGACACTTCATGTCTATGCAATTTTTTCTGGAACACTTCATGTCTGTTCAAATTTCTTGGAACACTTTGTCTGCTCAAATATCCTGGGACACTTCATGTCTGTTCAAATTTCTTGGAACACTTCATGTCTGTTCAAATTTCTTGGAACACTTTATGTCTGCTCTAATATCCTGGGGCACTTCATGTCTGTTCAAATTTCTTGGAACACTTTATGTCTGCTCTAATATCCTGGGGCACTTCATGTCTGTTCAAATTTCTTGGAACACTTTATGTCTGCTCTAATATCCTGGGGCACTTCATGTCTGTTCAAATTTCTTGGAACACTTCATGTCTGTTCAAATTTCTTGGAACACTTTATGTCTGCTCTAATATCCTGGGGCACTTCATGTCTGTTCAAATTTCTTGGAACACTTTATGTCTGCTCTAATATCCTGGGGCACTTCATGTCTGTTCAAATTTCTTGGAACACTTTATGTCTGCTCTAATATCCTGGGGCACTTCATGTCTGTTCAAATTTCTTGGAACACTTTATGTCTGCTCTAATATCCTGGGGCACTTCATGTCTGTTCAAATTTCTTGGAACACTTCATGTCTGTTCAAATTTCTTGGAACACTTTATGTCTGCTCTAATATCCTGGGGCACTTCATGTCTGTTCAAATTTCTTGGAACACTTTATGTCTGCTC